>NW_028258459.1:600000-754092 GCF_053883595.1 Heterocephalus glaber | reverse complement strand
CCAAGAAGGCCTTGATGGTATCAAGCCTCAGTGGTGGCATGAGGAGAGAGCTTGCTCTGGGATCTCTTCCTCTTCTTTTTCATTCTTTTCTTTTCTTTCTTTCTTTTTGAGTCAGGGTCTCACTATGCGGTTCAGGTTGGCCTTGAACTCACAGTGATCTTCCTTCCTGCCCGGGGAGAGGGGAGCATGCTGACCCCAGGGGACAGGCAGAGCCTATGGAGTCCTAGGTCCTGGGCTGCAGACACACTCAGTCCTCAGGAAGGGCCCATGGCTTGGGTCTGGCAGCCCCTGGGGTCCTCTGCCTGCTGCCCATATTTACCTCCTTCTGCTGAGCTGTGACCACCACTTGGACCAAGGTCTTTATCTCCCTGTGTCCTCCCACCCTAATCACTTAGCAGAAATGGAGCAATCCACATGCAGCCCCCCTTCCCAGACCTGCAGGCTGATAATAAGGGAAAGCCAGGCTCTGTGAAGTCCATAATTTGGGGGGATGGGGTACCTGCATACATGCAGTCCTCACTAAAGGGGATGGGGTCTCTGTCTCAAGGGGAGAGTGCAACACTTCTCTGGTAGGACCATAATGAGGTAGGCAGTGTTCCACCAGGAGGAAGACATAGAAACTACAGAAGCACATAGAATTTGTCTTAGTTATGTTCTCATTGCTGAAGCATAATGCCCAACTTCTGCAGTTTAAGGGAGGAAAGGTTTATTTTGGCTCACAATTTGAAGAGGTTGCAGTGTGCATGAAGCTGGCTCACAGGCAGAACAGTGCAGTGGAAAGATGTGATGGGAGGAAAGCTGCTCACCTCGTGGCATCCAGGAAGCAGAGAGTGAAGGGAGGAATCTGGAAAGGAGAGCTGACCTTCTACGTCACAGCCACAGTGACCGTCCTCTTCCCGCCAGGACCCACCTCCCAACAGGGGGTGCTATAAGTCAGGGAAAATGCCCCATAATCCAACCAACTTCCTAAGGTCCCTCCCACCATCATCCCATGAAGCTTAGGGGGAAATCTAGATACAAACCATAACAGGGGTCCCGCATCAAAGGAGAGATGGGGCCGGCCCGGCTCCTGCTATCAGCCCTGGAGTCCCCTTGTGGCGTGATGGGATGGGGTCCCGGCACACTCCCTTTGAGAATCCTCATCTAGACAGCACACGCGCGGGGCCAAGGCTCTGTCAAGAGTCAAGGTGAGGACCCTAAGAAAGCATCGGGGGTACCTTTGCCCAGAACACAGAGGGGTGGACACTCTACAGGTATCTGCCCCGCACCTGCAGTCATCCCGGGAAACTGGGCACGGCAGTCAGGCCGAGGCTGCTCTCTCAGTTCTGGGTCATCGGTCTCAGAGATCTGAAGGTCTTGGCATGAGGGAGCTGGACTCGGGAGAGCAGAAGGGGAATCCCAGGCCCTGCCACAAGTCTATGTGAGGGCAGAGGGAACCCCCTCAGCTCACACACAGTACCCTCGCCTCAACCTGCCCCTTCTGTCACCTCTGAGAAGACCCATGGATCATGGATGGATTGGCTTCCCCTCGTGTCCTCTTTGAGTGTCTCACAGAGATAGGCCCGTGGTTTAAAGAAGGTGGCCTCAGGGTGTCCCAGGGAGAGTCCCCTGACTGACCACTCATCAAGGTGAGAATGGAGGGTCTTCACCTCCCCAGGATTCATGGATCCCATTGAATTTGGCCATGTCCTGCTGCTTCTCCTAGGCAGGTGTGACCAGATGCAAGACCCTTCACAGCCTTTTAGTCCCTCTCAGGGCAGAGGACACCTGTTGTAAGAGTTTGCTTCAGGCCAGTACAGGGGTGGTGTCCAGGCTTTGCCAGGAATCAAGATGTTCATGCCTAGGGAGAAGGGAGGAGGCTGGAGAATTCTTTTCTGCTCCTGCTATGAGAGCTAGGAAACCCTGTGCACATTCCTGGATGTGACATCCTCTGACAGCTACTGCTTTGGATGAGAGCAAAGGGTGGTCCATTCACAAATGACCATACAGACCCAAAAGAGTCCACTTCACACTGTGCTTGTGGACTGAGAGGCCCTCAGTGTCTCTTACAGGAGCTTTGGGAACCAGGAAGTGAGGGACTTTGTCTGAGGCTATGTCCACGGATCACAGCAGAGGACACGTAAGCAGTGTCCAGAGTTAAGGTGAGGTACATTCACTGAACATGTACCAAGGTCTCCAACTGCACCAGAGCAGAGGGGCTCCAATAGTGTCTGGCCCCACTTACTTTACTACCTTCCCTGATGCACTCTCCTCTGTTGGCCAGCTGAACCAAGATAAGCAATTTTACTTCTGTCCCAGGTTCTCTAGGGACAGGCTCTCCAGAAAGGCAGGAACCTATGAGTCCCTAGAGCACCATCCAAAGAGAAGATTTTAGTCCCCCTTTATAAGAGCTGTAGGAGAGTAGTTCTCAGTTTAGAGCATTCACACGCTCCCTCACTCCTCCAGTACTCTGAGTACCAATCACCAAGCTCTTTCTGTTCCCCAGGAACATCATGATGCCTCATGGAGAGAGGAACCCTTACAGCAAGCTGGGGATGGGGACATTCTGCCCAAAGAGAGGCACAGGGCCTGGGGGGTATGCAGCTTCCTAACCAAGTAAGAGGAAGAGGCAGCAGCACTTGCTCCTCTTCCTCCTATACTTAAGTCCAAGACACACCACAGGAAGTGCCTGCTGCTGGCATATCACATTGGGTTGTTCCCACAATCCTCAGAGAGAGTCCTCTCCTCCAACAGCCATGGACTCCAGTGCATGCAGCCAATGCAGTGGGAGCTCCAGCAGGGAAGAAGAGGAGAGTCCAAGCACCTCACAGGGCCTGCAAGGCCGTCAGCCCCTGCCCAATATGGTCGTATATGACAAGATCGCTAAATTCTTGGTGTTCCTGCTCCCCAAGTATTCAAAGAAGGCTCTAATGAGAGAGGCAGAAATGCTGCCCAGTGTTGACCAGGACTACTAGGAGCTCTTCCATGTGGGCTTCAGGTAAGTCTGAGTTACTGTATTCAGTCTTTGGCAGTGATGTGAAGGAAGTGGATGCCTCTGGCCACACATAGGTCCTTGTCCTTGTCCTGGGCCTTGCCTTGGGCCTTGCTTATAATCTGATGGTGAGTGATGAGTTTGATGAACCTAAAACCAGCCTCCTGATAATCATCCTGTATATCATCTTCATTAAGGCCAATCACGCCCCTGAGGAGGTTATGTGGGACATGCTAAGCAAGATGCAGCTCTATGATGGGAAGGTGCAGTTCATCTATGGGCAGCCCAGGAAATTCAACACTGATTCGGTACAGGAAGGTTTAGTGTATCACCAGTTGCCTAACAATGATCCTGATCACTTTGATTTCCTGTGAGGTCCAAGAATCCATGCTGAAACCAGCAGGATGAAAGTCCTGGAACATTTGGTCAAGGTCAATAGAGATTGCAGGTATTATTCATTTCTGTGTTCAGAGGGTTTCAGAGAGGAGCACTAGGCTGCCCAAGAGCAGGGTGTAGTCAGGACCTCTGCGTGGGCAAGGTACCTGCCAGGGACAGGGAGAGGCATGGATCCAGAGAACTAACATCACTAGATTAGCTTCTGCCCCATGTGAAATGAGGCCCACCCTTCAGTTTCTCTGAGAAGAGCACGCAGTTTTCTAAGCATTGAGGGCCAGGGTTGGATGGGGGAATGCAACGCATGCCTTCTTTTTTTTTTTAAATTCTTTCATTGGTACATTTTAGGTATGCAATTCATTTACATTTATCATTGGGTGTTTGTACCTGTACATGATGTGTCTTGCTTCTTATTTTTTCCCCATTACTTGTGCGCCCTTCACCCCCTCCACCCTTCCCTATTTACATAGACATCATTTCCATTTTTTTTCTTTTCTCATAATTTTTTCTTTCCCTTCTTTCCTTTTCCCTTCCCCTCCCTTCACCCTTATGTCTTTGGACCTTTTTTCCTATTTCAAATTATCAATTATTCATTTTAATCATTTTAACCCTTATTTACACTTTCAGTTTCTCACAGTAGAGAAACTATTTGGTATTTACACATGTGTCCTATTTATTTCACTTAAGAGTATGGCCTTGATATGCATCCATTTAGCTAAAAATGACTCTAGCTTTTCATTCTTTATGGCTGAGTAGTATTCCGTTTTATAAAAAAACCACATCTTCTTTATCCAGTTTCCAGTAGATGGGCACTTGACCTACTTCCAAGCTTTAGCTATTACAAACTGTGCCGTTATAAACATGGGTGCACATATATCACTGTAGTATGATTCTTTTAATTCACTGGGGAAGATCCCCAGTAGGGGAATAGCTGGGTCAAATGGGACTTCCAGCCCTAGTTCTCTGAGGTATCTCCATACTGATTTCCACAGTGGTTGCACCAGTCTGCACTCCCACCAGCAATGGAGAAGGGTTCCTTTCTCCCCACACCCCCGTCAGCATTTGTTATTGGTTGATTTCTTGATAGCAGCCATTTTTTCTAGGGTGAGGTGGAATCTGTGCTGTTTTCATCTGCATCTCATGAATGATGAGTGATGTTGAACATTTTTTCATATATTTATTTGCTGCTTTCATTTCTTGTTCTGATAAGTGTCTGTTCATTTCAGCTGCCCAGTTTTGAACTGGTTCTTTGAATTTAGGGGGTCTGATATTTTTTCAGTTCTTTATATATTCTAGATAGTAGCCCTTTGTCTGAGGTACTGCTGCTAAAATTTTTTCCCACATTGTGGGTTGTCTCTTAGCTCTGTTGGTGGTTTCCCTTGCAGTGCAGAAGCTTTTTAATAAGATGAGATCCCAGTTGCTGATTCTTTCTGCTAGTTCCTGTGCTACTGATGCTTTGTTCATAAAGTCTTTTCCTATGCCCATATCTTCAAGAGTTCTACCTAACTTATCTTCCAGCAAGTTTAGTGTTTCTGTCTTAATATTTAGATCTTTAATCCACTTCGATCTTAGTTTGCATGGTGATAGGTATGGGTCTAGTTTTAATCTTTGGCAGGTTGAAATCCAGTTATTCCAACACCATTTAGTAAATAGGCTATATTTCCCCCAATGCTGGTGATTGTCTCCTTTGTCAAAGATGAGGTGGCTGAGTATGTCTGGAGTTGTTTCTGCATTTTCTAATGTATTTCACTGATCCTCAGGTCGGTTTCTTTTCCAGTACCATGCTGTTTTTATCATAGTAGCTTTGTAGTATAGTTTCAAGTTGGGGATTGTGATACCCCCAGCCATGTCTCTGTTGCCCAGAATTGCTTTTGCTATTCTAGGTCTCTTCTGGTTCCCAATGAACTTTTGGATTGTTTTCTCTAGTTCTGTGATGTATGTTGTTGGAATTTCAGTCAGCATTGCACTGAATCTATATAGTAGTTTTGAAAGTATGTCCATTTTCACTATATTGGTTCTTCTTACCCAGGAGAAAGGGATGGCTTTCCATTTTCTTTTATCCTCTTCGATCTCTTTTTTCAGAGTGCTGTAGTTTTCAATGTAGAAGTCTTTTGCTTCCTTTGTTAGATTGATTCCTAGGTATTTCATTTTTTTGGATGCTATTGTAAACAGAACTGTTTCCCTAATTTCTCTCTCAGTGAATCTGTTATTTGTGTACAAGAAGGCTATTGTTTTTTGAGTGTTGACCTTGTATCCAGCTACTTTACTGAATCTGTCAATTAAGTCTAGAAATCTTTTGGTGGAGTTTTTTGGGTCTTCTATGTAAAGTCTCATATTGTCAGCAAATAATGACAGTTTAACTTCTTCCCATCTTTATTCCTTTTATTTCTTTCTTTTTTTTAATTGCTGTGGCTAATGTTTCCAGAACTATATTGAACAGGAGTGGTGATAGTGGGCATCCTTGTCTTGTTCCTGATTTTAGTGTGAAATTTTTCAGTTTTTGACCATTTAGTATGATGTGGGCTGTTGGTTTTTCATAGCCTTAATGGGGTTGAGATAAAGACCTTCTATTTCAATTTTCTGTAGGTTTTTATCATGAATGGGTGTTGGATTGTGTTGAATGCCTTTTCAGCGCATGCCTTCTTGATGTTTGTTGTATTCGATTACTTGGACATTGAAACGTGTGTTCTCTACGAAATTCTGAACACCTCTTCATGTATTGGAAGATTGAAGTAGATCGCACACCTCATGTAGGGAATATTGACCTCACATGTATTTTGGCTTTTTGATATTTTTCTCAGTTAAAATATGATTGTAATTGTGCATGATATGGATTACACATGCATTTTCCTCTCCATTTCCACAGTACAAGTCTTTGATATTTTGTTGATTCTATCATTAATTGAGAAATCTTTCATTTGATTTTGTGATATGGAACAAAATACTATTTAGCATTGGAATAGGAATTTTCATGGAAATGTGTGAGAAGTTTACATTGTTGGATGGGGTCATAAATACATGGATACAAATAAAAGACAATTCTTGTCTTCTTACCCCATTTTTCCTGCAGTTTCATACTATATATATATATATATATATATACATACATATATTTACTTGAATTTGATGATTTCTTTAGTTGTATTGAAGAATTTAAAAATCAACAAGAAGCCCATGTCCTCACTGGCGCATTGAATCTCAAACCTTCATTTCATGTGTGCTCTTTTTAAGGCCCTGTGTGTGTTGTGCAGATTTGAGTGAACTTGCTAAGCCGGACCACCCTACCCCTCCAGTTGGTGGTATCTGGGAGTGTAACCCATTTGAGGAAGAGATGGAGATGATGAGAGGAGAGATGTCCTGAAGAACCTACAGAATAAGTAAAAGAGCAGAGGCAGGGTGTGGTGTAGCGGAGAGCAGTTGAGGTGAATGTGGAGGCGGGCAATTTGCGAGCTTAGGGAAATGCAGTTCATTCTAAGGGAGTTGACTTTGATGGAGCTGCCAGGTGACCAGAGACAGGCGCTCACATGAGGAGTCTTGGGACTGAGAGCAAAGCCTGAAGAATGGATCACAGCTGTGAGGATACAATTTAGAGGAACCCTCACCTGGGTCTAACTTAGACCCTCACAGGTCCAAGTGGTAAGATCTGACCCACAATAAGGGCAAGTTGACTTATTTCCATGATCTGCCTGGATTTCCTGAGAGATAAGCATGACTCTTGGGGGAAGTGAAGCCCCAGAGACGCTGGCCAGGGCTCTGCTGTCTACTGGGAGTGTCCAGTCTCCAGGATCCTGCACTACCCCAGTGGACTGGCCTCCCGAGGAACAACTTCTCTCCTTTGGTCCAGTTTGCCTCACTGCTCTTAGCAGATGCAAGCAGGATCCAACCAGCAGGGTGGGCCAGGTTCAGGAGCAGTCAGCTGACAGCCTGCCCAGAGGTTCTCCCTCCAGAGTCCCTTCTCAGAGTTCAGAGGTGTCTTCACCTGTCTCCTTCAGAAGCTCAGTCTTGTCCCGTTTTCAATTTTGTGATGGACATATATAGTGTTGTCAGGGTGTGTTAGCTTTGCTCGAAGGTTGATGGAACTGTATGTGTGCTGAGCTGGCCTTCTCTCTACAGTGTTCCAGTTTTCAGCTCATTGTCAGAGAAACCTGGTGAACCCCAAGACTTTCCTCTTGGTGGAGGTGATGTGATTGAAAATATTTGTTGCAAAGGAAGAGAAACTGGCAAGGAGAGGTTGAGGGCTCTTGACATGAATTGTAGGAGCTTTAAGTTAGACTCTCCAAATGTAATTAAATAACACATTCTGGTAGATGAAATGTATTAGAGGAAATGTGTACAGAGTAGCATTTTTGCCTGGATTTTTATTCAGTATGCTAGTGAGCTACAACTTCCCTAGGAATCACAAACACACAACTTCCAGAGGAGAACGTGCAAGTGTCCAGGGTCAACCTCATACTAGAACCAATGCCATTCATTAAATATGCAAATATACCAGACACTGTGCCTACGTTCTACCAGGCCTACAAGGAGCACCACTACTCCTTATGTGTGGAGGGAATCTGGCGTGCGCTCTTCCTGGGAGGGACATTGCCAACCCACATACACCACCTTTCCCAGCTAGGCACAAGGCCTGAATTCACACTGAGAGCAGAGTCCTTTCCTGGCTTGTGGTGTGAAATGTTAAGGGAGAAATTTGTCCTCAGTAGCCAGCCTGAGTCTGTCCTGATCTGCCAATTCTGGCTGAGCAAAGACCTGTTGCTCTGCACCCCCAGCTCCGCAAGACCTACCTCCTCCCTCCCTTCTCACATGCACCTCTCCACACACACCTTCCCACCATTGGAACACACACGCGTGCGCGCACACACACACACACACACCTCCTCGTAAGACTGATTTTACTTCCCTCCATTGTGCTCTAGTTGGAATACATTTCTCTGCCTACACCATTACCCAGGGGCCTGACTTCTGGTGACCTCCTGTATAGTTCTGAGGTCTTTGGTCTCGATCAAGTCATGGGCTGTACTTGTTTTACTTAATGAGGTGGAATTCCCAAGCTGTTGGTTTTGCTGTGGACCATATTGGTTGTGTTTCTAACTCAGCTGGGGGAAATGGCGGAGCTTTTTTTGATTTGCTGGAAGGGGTGAGTGCAGTGGGGGAGGGGTCAACCACCTTGTAGGGATTTTTACAGCAACTTTATTCTGCTGGGCACTTGCAAGGGCACAGAAAGAGCACAGAGATGCTCTGGCTTGGGGAAGAATGTGGAGAAATGAAGAAAACAGCTGCTTCATGACAGGGCTCAGTCTGAGGACAGGCTAGGAGCCTTTGAGGCAGAAGTGCAGGGGAAGAACACAGTGCCTTGTGTGGTTCTGTTCACCTTCTTTTTGGACACTTATACAAGTTCAGTCACAGCAATGGCCCTACTCCTGATACCAATTTTTCATTACTCACTTTCCTCTCAGTGGGACAATATACTAAACGTGTGCTACTTAAAGGAAGAGCAGTGTGCTTTGGCTCACAAGCTCCATAGATTCAGGCTGTGGTCGGCCTGCTGAAAGGCAGAAATGGCATGGAATAATGGTATGGCAGAGGAAAGCTGGTCCTGTCACGGCTGCCATGAAGCAAAGGGACATGGGAGTGCAGCGGAGACCTCAGGGCTACACCCCCAGTAGAGCTGGGGTGAGAATTCACGCTCCACATACACCCTAGTGACCTCCGTCTTCTAAAGGTCCCTACCTCCAATTGGGAGACATTTGTGGGTCACCTTAGATCTAAACCATAAGCGTATTTCTCTCCAGAGAGAAACAAAAATTGTCAGACAGATATGTTATAGACTTAGATCATGTGATGGTGACATCTGACTCATGTGAAATCAATAGCACAGGTCAGCAGGTGGGAAAGTCACACTACATTTCTTTATTTTTCTTAAAGATTTTCTTTTGCGTTTTACTTAGCATGTGTAAATTATACACATTAGTGGAGTTCAGTGTGATATGTCACAGCATGGATACAGCACACAGCAATCAAATCCAGTCATGCTTGCACAAATGAGACAGCACATGTGTTATTTTACATTGTGTGCCTCGTTTATTCCACTTGACACAATGGCCTCTAGTACGAGTGACTAAAATTTACAAAAATATTTGAAGTTTAAGATTTCAGATGAGAGCAGACAAATCCTAGAAATAGCAAGCAAGCCTACAAAAATGTCTACAATTTTATCAAGATAACTATAAAACTTTACCTATATTTTCACCTAATGTAATTCTGATATAGAGTAGTATCTCATTTTCAATGAGGAGGATCAGAACAACTTAATACTGAATTTCTTGAAATTGTTGATAGAATTCACACTGCAAACCAACCAAAGACAAAGAGGAGGGCTGGTGGAAGGAGAAGGAGAGGAAGAGCAAAGTGGAGGGGAGAGAGAGGGAGAGGGCGAGTGAGTTAGAGACACTGAGACAGAGACAGAGAGAGACAGAGACAGAGAGAGATACAGAGAGAACTAGACGGGAACAGAGGCAAAGGCAGAGCCACGAGCAGAGCCAGAGCGGGAATATCACAGCAAACACACAGGAGCAATTAAATCGAAGTATGAAAACATCAGGAAGTCCCGCGGGAGAGAAAAGACTGTCCACCTCCTCCTTGTATTTGGTAGGGCAGGGAAGTGAATGGGGCTGAAGCCTGCCTAAGTGACCTAAGGCAACATGAGTTGTTGGAAAGTTTTAAAATTCCTGCATCTGCAGCACTGCACAGTCTGAGGCAGCACGTCATATCAGAGGATAATAGTCCAGCCCAACACTGGGAGAGCGGGAAAATGGGGCCATTATAGCTAAAGAAACTCTAGTAATACCTAAAACCACCCTGGAGGGTGAGGCCTGACATTCTAAACACTATTTTTTTTTTTTTTTTGGTACCAGGGATTGAACTCGGGTCCTTGCTCTTGAGCAGCAGGCGGCGAAACCACTGAGCTAAATCCCTGACCCCTCTAAACACTATTTTGACGAAGTACAAACAATGCACTAGAAACAGAGTAGCAAGTATAAGAGTAAACAACATATAGTACCATTAGTTATTCCACAAAGAAAGGCCCCCTCACCCCACCAGCCTAACGTGACCCTTGAGTATCAGGTCCGTGGTCTGGGGAAACACATTGAGGTTCAGAACCAGTGCAGACCAAGACCCAAAGGGAAACAAAGTGACCAACCCTAGGGGGATGGAAGGGACCTAGGGAATCATTTCCTGCACCTGCTGACACATTCCCAGAAGTGACTTGTACTGACTTCGGAGTAGTCCACTCAGAGCTGCCTAAGGTCCTTTTTCTGAGGTCCTCTTTCAGGAAAGAGCAGCAGAGAGGATCCGGGTACACTTGGGGTTCAAGTGAGAAGAGAGGAGGGACTGAGGAAGCCCTGCCCCAGAGGGAGAGTCAGCTAACTACCCAGCTCTACCCCTCCTGTTAGCCCTGGACCACACAGGGTCTGATTTGTTACAATGAAGTTCAGGCTCCCTGAGCCCTGGGAGGTAGAGCCTTCCTGGGAGGGGAACAGAGAGAACCAAATCCATAGAGAAAGTAGTTCTGGTTCTGCCCGGAACCAGGAGGCGGAACTCCTCATGAGGAAGGAGGGGAACCTTGAAAATTCCCTTCCGCTCCTGCTCTCAGCCCTGGGAGACCCAGGGCACATTGCGTGGTGTTTGCTGACTCCAGTGGCGGCGGCGGCAGAGGAAGCGGCTTCAGGTCAGAGCTTCTGAGGCCCTATTCTGAGGCCCTATTCTGAGGTGGTCTCTTCAGGCGAGGGCAGTTGTGTGGGTGGCCTCAGTTAGGGCTCAAGGGACAGGCTCTTGGGGGGAAGGAGGAAGCTCAGCTCTGAGAGAGTGGCCCCCAAACCCAGATGTGCCTCTGCACTGAGCCTTGCGTGCCGAGAAAGCATTCTCAGTTGGGGTCACTTTTGGCTCTGGCCACCCAACATGCCGTGTAAGAGCCGTGTTCTGAGGTTCGCACTTTATGGGGGAGCAGTGCAGGCTTAGGATCAGGGGGTCACAGTGCGGGTCTGAGAGGTGCTTGCCCAAGCCCCAAGAACATTCTAGCATAGGCTCCATTTTGTGCCCTGTACCACGCGGTGCAGAAGTCTCCGGATAGCGCCACCTTTGGCCTCAGTGGGAACTGCATGCCGCGCCAGAGCTCTGTTCTCAGCTCCTTGCTGCAGGTGGGAGAAAGAGAGGGCCAGAGCTCAGTTCCTTCAAGGTGTGGGGTTTATTTCTGGGGAAACTGCGGAAGGCGCGCTACAGAGGAAGGGTCTCCCAACCACGGAGAAAAGCCTCGGTTGCCTGCCCTTCCCCACGGGCTGCTGAATTCTCAGTGTAGTACCCTTGCTTGTCTTTGTGGGACCCTACGGGAGAGTCAGAGTAGTAGAGAAGTCTGTGCTGATGTGTATGTGTACCTTTCTGTATGTACATATAGGTATATACCGTGTGGATATACGTGTGTGTATATGTGTGTATATATATTTAGTACATGATGTTCACAGTCCTCACGGTATATGCATATATATTGGGTGGGGTTTTTCTTTGGAAGCGGGGATTGAGCTGAGGACATTGCACCACTCACCAGGCAGGCAGGGCGCCCCTGAGCTACGTTCCTGGCGCCTCTGTACACGTATTGCATGCATATGTATATTTAGGCATGTTCCTACTTCATAATAATCACATTCCTCAGAGACACTTTGTGCATGTGCTCAGGTCCGAATTCCACCTTCTTTAATGTGATTTCCCTCCCCATCATTCTCCTTCCTTCTATCTCTTGCTTTCCTTCCTGTATATTAAACATGATCTGGCTATTTACTGTTATCAATCTTTATTTTGCCCTTTATTTACATTTTTGGTTTCTCATATTAGAGTAACCATTTAGTATTTAAGCTTGTGTGTCTGATTTATTTCACTTAACATTAAGGTCTCAAGGTGCACCGATTTGCCTACATATGACCCAAGGGTATCCTTTTTATGGCACAGTAGTACTCTATGGTATATAAATACTGCATTTTCCTTAACCATTCTTCTGTTGATGTAAGTAAGGGCAACTTCCAAGATCCACTTTGAAATTTTGCTGCTATAAACACGGATATGTATGCATCAGTGTAATATGATGTTTTTAATTATTCCTGGAATTTAACTAAAAGGGGAACATCTGGGTCAAATATAAATTCTACTGATGTATTCTACAGAGCCTCCCGGCTGATTTTCATACTTGTTACACAAGTTTACACTCCCACCAACAATGAAGAGGGGTTCCTTTTTCCTTGAAGGCTTGCTAGTATTTGCTGTTATGTGATTTCTTTTTTTTTCTTTTCAGTACCGAGGATTGAACTTGGGTCCTTGTGCTTGTGCAGCAGGCGGTGAAACCACTGAGCTAAATCCCTGGCCCATGTGATTTCTTGAAGATAGCCATTATCTGTGGAGTCAGGTAGAATCCCAGTAATGTTTTAATTTGCATTTCATGAGTGGCCAGCAACGCTGAACATTTTTTCAGTGATCAGTGGCCATGTGTGCTACTTCATCTGAGAAGTATCTATACATTTAGATGAGCATCTCTTGAATGGGTCTTTCAATTTGAGAGGCTCAATTGTTTTTAGGCGTTTATATATTCTAGATATTAGTGATTTGCCTGAGGAGGACTAGCTGGCAAAATGTTTTTACAATTCTGAAGGCTGTCTGTTCATTCTGTTGGTTGTTTCCTTTGCCGTGTTGAATCTTTTTAATTTGATTTGGTCTCGTTTGTTGTTTCGTGGAAATATTTCTTGTGCACCTGGTGTGCTCTTCTGAAACTGATTGTCCCCATATATGTGTTCCAGAGTTTTACCTAATTTGTCTTCCAGAAGATTGTGCTTCCCTTTTAATGTTTACATTTTTGATTCATTTTTATTTTCTTTTAGTACATGGTGAGAGATATGGTTCCAGGTTCAAACTTTGGCATTTGTATAACCACTATTTGCTTTACCAGTTTTTAATGAGGCTATTTTTTACTTTTGCTCCAACGAAAGTATTTTGTCCCCTTGTCAAAGAAAAGCTTGTTGTGTTGCCTGGAGTTGTTTCTGTATCCTGGATTCTACCCTAGTGATCTACAAGTCAGCTCTTTTGCCAGTAGCATGCTGCTTTCATCACTGTAGCTTTGGAGTATAGCTTCAAGTCTGGGATTGTGATGCCCCCTGCCTTGCTCTTGTTGCCTGGAATTGCTTTTGCTCTTCTAACTCTCTTCTGGCTCCATATGAAATTTAGGATTTCTTTCTTGTTCTTTAGGGAATGCTATTGGTATTTTGATAGGTATTGTATTAAATCTGTATAACAGTTTTGAAATTATAGCCATTTAGATTTTACTGGTTCTGCCGATGCAGGAAAAGGGCATGCCTTTGCATTTTGTGATATCCTCTTCAATCGCCTCTTCAGACTAGTGCAGTATTCAATGTAGAGGTTTTTCTTTCCCTGGGGTATATTAACTCCTACGGATTTAATTTTTGTAACACTATTGTGAAAGTTTTGTTGGCCTAATTTCGTTCTCCATGTGTTTCTTATAGGTGTACATGAATGCTGTCGATTTTTGTGTGTTGTCTTTGCAACCCGCTATGCTATTGATTTTTAGTGATTAATATTTGGTGTGATTTCCAACCTGTGAATACTTTCTAATTAAACACATTTTCTGTGTACTCTGTATCGCATGGCTTTGTTTCTTGACCCATTCCGCCAATCCGTGTGTCTTGATTCGGGAGTTGAGACCTTTCTCATTGAGAGTTATTCCTGAACGGTACTGACTTCTTCCTGCAATTGCATTGTTGGCCTGTTGCTGATTTCCTTGTATTTTTTTCTTCTGCTTAGGGGATCATCCTGACAGGTGGATTCATTCTATTTGATGTTTTGGCATTGGTGTTTCCTTGTTTCTTTATAGCATATCCTTGAGAATTTTTTTCTCATTCTGGTTTCAGTGTTCCTTGAGAATTTTTTTGTAATGCTGGTTTTGGTGTTCTCTAACACTTTTTAAGATTTTGTCCCCATGTTGGACTTCTGTTGTTTGGAATTGTGTTAAAAGAGGTTCTCTTTTGCTTGTGGCTATTTATGGTTGTGCGTGCTTTCTTTCTCTGTATGTGCATTTTTTTACCAGTGTTTTAGAAGTTGTGTGTATTACTTCTGTAAAAGTTTTCTTCTGCCATTTGTAGTGTCTTCTGATTTTTCATGTATTCTTATTTCTCTGAGCAGAGTCTTTCTTGGTTCTTCTAGCAGCTCTTGAGTCCATTTTTCATGTCTTCTTGTGGCTTTATACAAGTTTTAAATACTTCTGCATTGAGCCAAAGCCTATATTTTAATTCTTAATTTCTGCCTCAACATTGGTTACTTTCTTTGCCCACAGTTTGTATATAAATTTGAATCTCCTGGATTATGGATTGAGAGCTTTTCTTGGACTCTGCTTTTCTGTTCAAGTGTTCCTTGATGTTTTCTATCATTTTCTTTAGCTCAGCTAGATTTTATTTATTGTGTTCTTAAAGCTTCTGGTTTATTTCTGTAATTACTTTCATTATGGGTTCAGTTATAGCTTCTGAGCTTGTACCTAACACTTCTTTAATTAGTTTTCTAACCCACTCTGTTATCCTTCCATGTGATTTGGTTATGTTACTTATAGTGTTATTTATCTCAATCGCTCCAGGATTGCATTTGAGGGAACTGGGAGTTTTGGATGGCATTTCGTTGACTTGTGTTCTCATGTTTCTATTGCTTTTTGGTTTGTTTTGTTCTGTGCTGAAGTTGGTGGCACATACAATGGAACCATTTTGTTGCTATCACAGAGATCCTTCTTATTATTGGGTTTTACAGTGATGAAATTTGGGCCTGGCTGACTATAGTTTTTAAACTGAGCCCTAAAATCCAACCAGTTTTATTAATTTGAAAGCTGGGTGTGGAGAGTAATTGGCCCAGGGCACATTCTCTGGTAATGCACTACAGTTTTCTTTTTTTTTTTTTTGGTACCAGGGATCGAACTCGGGTCCTTGTGCTTGCGCAGCAGGTGGCGAAACCACTGAGCTAAATCCCTGGCCCTACAGTTTTCTTAATGTCAAAAGTGTAGTCTGGGTAGTGGCATACAAAGAAACCACATCATTGGCAGCATTTATGTGAACCTGGCAATTTCAAGCAAATCACCTTCTGTCATATTCAAGAGAATTTCTGATGTTCAAGCCAAATTGGACATTAAGATACCAGAGGAAAGAATTTGGCAACACCTTCAACCGTAGAAAGAAATCCACCATTAAAGTATAACTACTAAGACAAGCTATATTAGCATACAGCAAATATGTACTAAATGTGACAGCTATAGCTGTACTAATGGTAGGAAGAATTTTTCTTTTTGTACTGGGGATCGAACTCGGGACCTTGTGCTTGTGAGGCAGGTGCTGGAACCACTGAGCTAAATCCCCAGCCCCAAGGAAGAATTTATTAGTAATTTTGTAAACTATCTACAGATTATTATAGCTTATTGTTTATAGTATTAATGACACAGCTGCTTGGGAAAAGAAGAATGTCACAGGAAACTTTTAAAAACTTAAACACTAATATATAAGAAGCAGGAGAAAAGTAGTGGCACAAGTGATCCTATCAGTGACCACAAGGATATCTCTAAAGTTAGGAAAAGTAACATACAAAATGAAGATAAGAGGAAGTTAGCAAAAATAAAAGAAGAATGGAAATTATAGAGATAGTGAAAATAAGAATAACAATCATATGAAACATTTAATGGAGAAGAGGGGGAAGATTAAAGAAAAATAAGAAAAAGAAGAAGCAGTTTATTTTCGGTGAAGCTAAATGAGTAGTTTCCTTTCTTGAGGTAGAATTTTGGAATCTAGCAATTCTTGATTTTGTGAGGCTCCTGTGCACTCCCAGCTGTGGCTGTGTCCAAGTCATAATGTGCCCCTGCTCACACTGGTAGACAAGGTAGGCAGCCAGACTGCAGGTCCATGTACAGGCAAAAGGGCAAGGGCTCCAACACCAAAAGCCAAGACTTTGAAATCCAGAAAAGCTGAGGCTGGGCCTGGCCTCTGGCTGCTGGTGGCGGGGCTGTGTCCTTCACAGCAAATGCAAACCCCTCAGGGGGTCTCTTTGCAGCCTGTCTCTCTGTCCAGAGCTGTGGCCTGCTCCTGTCACACCGTCACTGTGTGAATATAATACTAGGAACTTGGAAATGAAGCTGTCCCAGGATCAGAGAATTAGAGCTTTGCTCCACTGAGACCCATGCTTGTTCTTTCTGGAGGGAGGGATACAGCGGCACCTTGATTTGGGAGTATCAACCATCTGCTCCCGTATTAGGACACTGTGCCAGCAGAACTCCACAGTGTCCCTGCAGATCAGCATTCTCCCAGCCATTGAACCAGCGCTTCTCCCTAGGAACTCCTGACGTCCCCAGGTTTCCCTTTGTTTCCACAGATTGAATCTCCTTTTTCCATGAGCAGGAGGCCAGGGAGAAAATGCAGAAGATTTTGTTCCATCTCCACGTTCTAGTCTGTCTCTTCAGTCTCTCTGTACTTTTCCATTTTCATGTCAGTTCCTACCTGATTCCCTGGCAACTTCTTGCTATTTCTTTCTTTCATTTTATTATTCAGGTTATTATTTTTCAGACTCTTGATTCTGAATCTGCGGGAGGCTGAATTGCTGGTGCTCACCACTCCTTCATTTTCTCCAAACAAAACTGCTGAAGGTAATTAATTCATAATTCATAAAAAGAAAATATCCTACAGAGCCTGACTTCCTCTGCTATCACCCTGGTATCCAGTGAGAGGGTTTGTATCTCAATTGCTGCCATTTATGCTCATCATTGGGATGGGAGAACTCAGGCAGGCAAGGACGATAGTCCAAGGAGTGACCGCAGGTCAGCAGAGGGAGCTCCATATGCTCAGCAGGACTAGGACCGAAAGAGCTGCCCCGCCGAAGCTGTGGACACCTCCCGAGGAGTATGGGTGTCCTCTGTCCGGAAACAGTAGACCCCACACAGTGTGCCTCTTCCCTCGGTCAGCCCTGGGAGGATCTACCTGGGATGCAGCATTCTGCCCTGGCAGGAAGAGAGTCATCAGGGAGATGACCTCTTGGTCTCAGAGGGAGATATCGGCTCGTCTTGGGCGTGGTGGGGATGAGGCAGGGCTGGCCCGAACCATCGGGGGAAGTCTGAGAAACTTCAGTAGCACATAGGAGATGCCTCACTCGTGTTCTCATTGCTGGGACACAGTACCTGACATCTGCAGTTTCGTGGAAGACAACTTGATTTAGACCCACAATGTATAGCATTTGCAGTCCAAGATCAGCCAGCTCCAAGGCAGAATAAAAGAGTGGCAGGGCCTGGTAGGAGGAAACCTGCTCGCTGCAAGTCCTCCAGTAAGGAGAAGTTGAAGGCAGGAGTCAGGAAGGGAGATACAAACTGCCCCATTACCCCCAAAGTGACCCTCTCTTCCTACTGGGCCCCATCACCTAAAAGCAAGTGGGCCATAGGACTCATTATCCAGACACATTTCACAAGTCCTGGCTAGGTACACATGCGAATTCCACAAGAGGTCTAGGCTTAAACCATAACCTCAGTACCACATCACCAGTGAGATGTGCACAGGTCCCGCTGTTAGCACTGATGATCCCCATGTCGGAGACAAGCGGGGTTCCCGCTCTGTCTTTGAGAACGGTGACGATCTCGTGAAGGTAGCATGCTGGCCCTGAGATGGCTTCTGCCTTGGCAGAGGGAACCCCATCTGGTGAGGAGATGCACTGCTGTTTGAGGATCTGCAGATGGGCCAGATTAGGGCCTAGGGGAGGATTTAGGGTCCTCCTGACCTGAACACAGAGATGCGGGTGCCCCACAGACATTTATCTTGCTGCTTCACTCAGCCCCAGAAGCCTGACTAGGGCTGTCGGGCCAAGGCTGCTCTCTTACTTCTGCCCCTTTGATGTCTGGAAGCTGAAAGCCTTGGTAGGAGGGAGGTGGAGCAAGGGCAGCAGAAATAGACTCACAAGCCATATGACGAGTCTCAATGAGGGCCAAGTGAACCTCCTCAGTGCAACACACAGCACCCTAGCCCCAGCCTGTCCCTTTGTCACTTATGGTCAGACCCAAGGAATACAGGTTGCGTGATTTTCCTGTCTCCCTCTTTGAATTTCTCAGAGAACCAGGCCTGTGGTTTCAACAAGGTGGTCTCAGGTCATCCCAGAGAGAGCCCTAGACCCAACCATTTCTCAAGATCACCTGGGAGCAGGTTCCCATTTCTAGAGCACATGGACCCCATTGAGTGTTTCCATCCCCACCTGTGGCCTCCAGGCAGCTGAGTGCACATGTGTGTCCCTGAGGTGCCTTTTGTGCTCTCTCAGGAAGGGAGAAACTTTTTCTTAGAGTTTCCATCAGGCCAGCACAGGACAGGGGTCCAAGCCTTACTCCAGAAGATTTGAAGGCCTGGGGTGAGCAGAGAGCCGATCATGCACACAGAAGGGTGGGGAACTCACAGGTTCAGCTCACTCCTCATGTGAGGGCTGGGGCAGCAGGACTGGCTTGTGGTCTGAACCTGAGGGGCCTTCTGTGTGTCTTACAGGAGCTCCTGGAACCAGGCAGTGCAAGTGTTGTTGGGAAGCAGTGTCTTCACCGCACACAGCAGAGCAGTCCCAGGCAGGGTCAGGAGTGAAGGTGAGATGCAGGCCCTCGTGGGTCCCGAGGGCTCCCCCTTCCCAGAGCAGGGCACCTCACAGTGCCTGGGGTCCAATGTGCCCTACTGTCTTCCCTACAGTCTTGTTTTCTGTGGTTCCACTGCACACTGAAGAGCAGCCTCACTTCATGTCCCAGGATCTTGGGGACAAGGACAGGGGAGAACAGGAACCTGTGAAGCATGCCACAAAAAGACGACTCATAATGGACCTCTGTGGGAGGCACCAAGTGTGTTCTCACCTGGAAACACTAATAGTCTCCTTCTCTCCTCCAGGCATCTGAGGCTTCAACAACAAGATCTTGCTCTCAGCTTGGAACATCATGATGCCCGGTGGTCAGCAGAGCGAAGACAGCAAGCTACGGGGAGAGCATCTTGCCCAAAGTAGTGCAGGGGACATCATGAGTGTGCAGGGTCTCGAGGATGAGGGGGAAGCAGCAGCCTCCGCTTCCTCTCTATCCTCTCCCTCCCTTACTGTCATCGCGTCCACACCAATAGAAAAGCCTGGGCCTGGGACACCAAGTTGTCCTCAGAATCCTCAGGGCATCTCCTCTCCCCCCAGTGCCATGGCTGCCACTCAAAGGAGCCAGTGCAGTGAGGGCTCGGGCCGGCAAGAGGAGGAGGGTCCAAGTCCCTCGCAGGACAAGGAGGCCCCTCAGATCAGGCAGGAGGAGTTACCAAATGACAAGTTGGATAAAATGGTGCCATTCCTGCTCCGCAAGTATCAACAGAAGGAGCAGATCACCATGGAGGAAATGCTGCACGTTGTGGATGATGATTACCATGAGCACTTCCCTCTGATCTTTAGGGAACTCTGTCAGTGCATGTGTCTGGGCTTTGGCATTGAGCTGAGGGAAGTGGATCCCCCTGGCCAGACATACGAGCTTCTCCCTGTCCTGGGCCTCACTTACAAGGGGATCCTGGATGACGATGTCCAGGTCATTCCCAAAGGGAACCTCCTGATAGTCATCCTGAGTGTAATCGTCATAAAGGGCGACCGTGTCAGTGAGGAGGACCTAAGGGAACTGCTGAGAGACAGGAAGCTATTAGCTGAGAGGGAGCTCGTTATTATCGGGGATCCCTGGAAATTCATCACAGAGGATTTGGTCCGGGAAGAGTACCTGGTGTACCAGCAGGTTCCTAATAGTGATCCTGCTCGCTGTGAGCTGCGGTGGGGTCCACGGGCCCACGCTGAAACCAGCCCAGTGAAAGTCCTGAAGCACATGTTCAGTCTTGATAGGACAGATCCCAGGTCTTACCCACATCTACAGGAGCAGGCGCTGAGAGAGGCAGAAGGTCTGCCTGAGGCCCTTGAGGGCGAGGATGAGTGACAGGGTGGGGAGTGTGCTGCCACCACGTCGCTGCTTGGTCCCCACCCCACGTGAAATGAGCCCCATTCTCAGGCCGTGTTTCTGCAGAGCAGCACTTTCGTCAGCAGTGAGGGCCAGGGTGGGTGATGAAGTACTGTGCTTGACAACTTGGTGTCTGTTCTGTTTGACTTACTTACAAACTGACAGCTGTTTCGTTTATAAGTTTTAAAATCTTGTTCCTTTTTCACGAGATTGAAGTTGCTTGCAGTTGTTATTTGAAGGATGATACTGAACTCACATGCAGTTTTATTTTTCTGAGGCTGTTTGATTGTGATTTATGATGTCAATGTGTTTTTATGTGACACTGATCAAAAACAGATTTTGGTTTTCCATTCCAAGTGAAAATGTCTTTACTGTTTTTTCAAGCAAACAGGAGACCTTCTGTTTTGTTTATGAGGAGATGATTGGACAAGGAATTTCCTTGGAAATGTGTAACAAGTTTACATGAAGTTAGATGGTGCCTAGAAAAAGATACAAGGATAAAATCATTCCTGAACTCTTTTTCTTTTGCCCTAGTTTTGTACAGTATTAAAAATATCTGTATACCTGAAATTGCTTGGTTTATTTAATTATATTTACAGAAATTTACTTTCAAAAAAGAAACCATCTTCTCAGGGACACATGGCCCCAAACTTCACTGCACCTGTGCACTTAGGGAGGCCGTGTGTCTGTGGCGGAGACATGAGGAAACCAGACTGAGCAGGATCACGCCTACCCCAAGGGATGGTGGAGTCCAGGAGTACCAGCATGTCTCCAGGTAGTGGGATGTCCTCAGGGACATGGAGGGCAGGTTACAGAGCACTGCAGGAGTGGAGTCTAGCAGAGAGCAGCCATGGGTGATTGCTTGGCTATGGAATTTTTTCGGCTTGAGGTTAATACAGGGTCTTCTATAGGACTTGATTAATGCAACTGGATGGTAGCCAGGAGCAGACCCTCAGAAGGATTGTCTTGGGCCTGAGAGAATGAAGACTGCTCTGAGCAGTGCTTTTTAGTTGGGGGTGAAGCTGAGAGGAATCCTCGCCTGGGACAGCTGTGAGAAAAGTGGTCCTATGGAGGGCAAACACCAGTCTTATCCCCAGTGCCTGCAAGGATTTTCTGAGAGATAAGTGTGACTCTTTGGTGAAGTGAGGTGCTAGAGTCTCTGGCTAGTTGCTCTGCTTTCTGAAGGCAGTGTCCACATTCCATGGTCTTGCAGTGCCCAGTTGACTGCTTCCCTGGGAAAACTCCTACTGAGTCCAGTTTACCTCAACACTCTTGTAAGATGGACATAAGTACCTGGCCGGTCCCATTACCACTTAGACCAGTGGTCAGAGGACTGCCTGACCAAGTGGTTTTTCCTCCAGAGACCCTGCTCAGAGTGTCTTCCCCCTGCCTTATACCAGTTCTCCACTGGGGCACTTTGCAATGATTCCCGTTGTGAAGGAAGTTGGCGCTAGGAATGTGAGGTGATGTCAGCTTGCCTGAAGTTTCTCAGAACTGTATCTGCTCAGCTGGCCTTGTCACTAGAATGGCCTGGGCTTCAGTCCTCACTGTCACAGAGGCCTCATGAGCCCCAAGCCTAGACTCTTGCCGAAGGAGATTTGATTGAAAATAGTTGTTCCTGTGGAGGGGAAGCTGGCAGGGATGGGATATGGTTCTTCTCCCAAAATGCAGGGCCTTTCACTTGGCCCCAGCAGGGGCAGACTCCCCAGCATGTAACCAAGTAATACATACTATTGGGAGAACATACTGTGGGAACAGTGAGTAGCATTTTTGCCCGATTTTCACTTCACTTGTCTTATAAGCTGCACCTTTCCTGGAAACACGCACAGAATTTTTCCAGAAAAAGTGTGATAGGGTCCCAGGTTAAGGTAAAGCTAGAACCAGCTTGTTATCAACAAGTTTCAATACACCGTATGCCAGGAATTCTCCCAGGTGTTTTAATACATTTCTTATATTCCATAGTCCCACAACCCAAAACATCTATTGAACCCACTTTATAGATGAAGAACCTGAGGCCTACTGGGCTTGGGAGCTTCTCAGGATCCCTGTGTGGTAAATGCCAAGGCCAGGACTGGACTCTCAGTGTGAGGTCATCTAGAGGCCACCGTGTTCCCACTCCTCCCAGCCTCAACCCGGCTCTGTTTCTGAGTTCAGCTCTGTACTCAGAGAAATGAAAATACCTCTCAGGGTGCAGAAAGTCCCCGTGTCCAAGGCACTGATCTGGCCTGAATTAAGAATGTAAGATGAGCGGGCCATGGGTGCCCCCTACTCCCTGGGAACTGCCCAGAGTCACCTGCCCTCGCCCACGGCATGTAGAAGGCCCTGGCTGTCACTTTGCTCACCATGGAAACCCTCCAATAGCAACAGACCTTTTGACATAAAAGTTATCCTTGGACTGTGAGGCTTAGTCCCTGGGTTCTGTGCCTGAGAAGCAAAATAACACGCTTGAACTTTCCCAAACAGGTGATAAGGAGTTTGACATGCAGCATAATGTACTCTTTGTCTTGGCAGGTAAATTGGGACAGTTTTTGAAACCAGGTTCACATTTTTATACGATTTTAATGGAATAAACTACTAGAATAGGTATATCTAACACAAGTGTATATGTATGAGCTTACGTAGGAGGTCAACACCCAAAGCTCCTTGAGAAGTTGTGGTTCAGGCAGGTCCAAACACATCACAGTAGAGGGAAGAAAAACATCTACTGTGGCTTAATTCCTCCAGTCTCTGAAGTCTTCTCTGGAGATGTTGTTTCCTTCTTGATCTTAAAACAAGTATAAAAACAACCTTCCTTTCCCATTCTCTGGTCTGTGTTGCTCCCCACATGGATGAAAATATTTTCAATATGCCTAATGGCACTCATTCTTATATTCAGACAGTCATGTGCCCTGCAGGAACGACTCACAATTCAAGACACTGACCATGAATCCAAAGACAGGAGAAAATCGTCAGCCTGTTAAAATTCAAGGTTATTGTGAAGAGAAGTACAGACAAGTGCTATTGAGTGAAAAACCAGAACCTCTCATGGAAATTAGATTGAAATAATATCTGAAGCATCTGTCCCATAGTAGGTGCCACTTGAAAATGCTGAAGAGTTTCCATGCCTATTTCACTTTTTCAGTAACTCCTCCCAGAGGGGAAGAAAATTTTATCTTAATACATCATATGTGTTACATTTGTGGAGCATCTACTATGTAACCACTTACAGTGACACTATAAGCCCTATCACACAGCTTGTCTTCCCCACTTGTTTAGCCATGTGAGCATTATAGTCCACTTGTCTTTAGGAGGGTTCATTAGATGATCCTGTGCCACTGAAATACTAGCGAACCCATTACTTATCCATTAGAGCCATTTGTACAGGAGGTGCTGCAGGAGAACTGGATTAATCTTCACACTCTGGCCACGTAGCACACAGACCTCTCTGTTTGCACATCTAGAAGTTTCTGCCATGTGTGTTTGCTCCCTTTGATGGCCCTGGGCAGGAGCCCCCCCCCCCCAGATGCTGACTGCAGAGTTTCCTTCATGCTGCCCTCACCCTTCAGGCTCCTGGGCACACCTGTCAATCCCAGCACAGCTGTGATGTCCTCCCCACTGTGAATGGCGCATTGTGACCCAAATCACCCAAATCCCTGTACTGACCTGGTGTTTCATCCTCCTGTTGCTGTGCCCCATTGGCCCACCTTCCCCTGTACCTGGCCTCAGCCTGACCAGTTTGGAGCATTCTGGTCTCTTAAGTCCTGACTACCAAATGCTCTGCCCAAGACAGGAACTGGTGCTGATGGTAACAGGGAAATATCTCCACCTGAAGAGCTATAGTCAGAATTATGTTCCAAAGTTCCTTCTGTATGTTACCAGAGGAGCTGAGGTGCGCACCCAACAAAAATGTACCATGAACACCTTTCTCATTCCATGTGAGATCTTTGGAACAGACTCAGGTGTAAAGGCTGAGCTGAGAGCAGGCACTCCACAGCCAGCCAGTATGAACATGAGCCTAGTTTTGAATACTCTTCTAACAAAGTTCAGACTTATTCACTTCATAGCAGGAAAGTTCCCATCCTTTGAGAAGTACTCCTCAAAGAATCTGGTTGGTCTTTTCCTAAAGCAGCTTGCATGAGAGAGGTTAGTGTACAACCATGTGCCCTCTATTGCTGTTAGCCAATAAACAGTGAGACCAGTGTGCTGCTGCTCCAGGGTGCCCTCCGTCTCAGCCAGGAACTCTGCTGTTCTTGGTGGTGGTACAGGCCTCTTAATATGCTTCACTTCAATATCCCCAGGTTAGCAAATCAAAGAAAGCCGTATATTTTGGTAAAAAGTAAAAAATTTATCTAAAGGTATCTCTGAGGAGATGAAAAGGCCCATTTGTGTCAATTTCCCATCTCTCCTTGTACAAGTGGGTAAGTAGCTCACATAGGAACAGAGGGGCGGGAAGGACGGAGAGGTGATGCAGATCTCCACACCGGCCTCAGCACTTCCAGCAGTCTTCAGCACATCCTCCTCTAAACCAGGCTCCAGCCTCCTGGGGCTGGTGGCATCTGCCTATTCGGTCACTTCTTGGGGGCTGCAGACAGGGGAGGACAAGGTATTCATTATGAACACAGCAGGAAGGAGTTTGCACTAGCTGTGTATTTGTGAAAGGAAAATCTACATTTTATGCTTTCACTTTGCATTCCAGCCACAGTCCTCTCAGGGCAGTGTAACAGAGACCTTCCTGCCTCGGGGTTCTGAGCCCTGGTCTCGGTGCCCTTTTCACGCTGTGCAGAGTGACCTTGCCCATTTCCCACAGACACCAGGCAGGGTACCAGCAACATACTCAAGGAGGTCCCTGGGACACCTCCCTCTTCCTAGTGCATTAGAGCATCACCTCTTTCTTGTGAAGAAGGGGGTCATTTACCCTGACAGGATTGTGACTCCTGTCTGTGTCTGCTTGTTCCAAACCTTGGGGACCACAGACTCCCAAGTGAGCGAGAGGGAGGAAAGCGTAGTCGTCTAGCATTACTCTTGCATATAGAAATCCAGGTTTGAGTGATGAATCTCCAGCACTGAAAAAGAGGTGCTCAGGTGGAAACTAAAGCACAAACCCTGGGAGGACTCTCCTTGATTCTCTTGATGGAAGTATTCCTGAAAAATATTTACACTTAGACAATACTGTCCAATTCCGGATACAGCCATGTCGCCATTTAGTGCATGTTGCATTTAGTACATGTCATTTAGTACTGAAGTATGACTAGTATTATTTAGGAAGTAAAATTTTAATTTAAACTTAATTTTATGTACCTGAAACTGCAAATAGGTAAACCTTATTGGAAAGCACAGGTAGAGAAGTTAAGAATCCAAACCTGCGGAGCAGGAAGCATAAATTCCCATAGAAGACACAGGGAGTGATAGGAAGTGGGATCACTCCACATCTCAGTTAATGGATCCTGTGTTCTACTTATTCCTGGCAGGTGAGGGAAATATTTTACTGAGGAAGATACTTCACTTTTACAGCACAAATTTCTTCACATTCTGTGTCTTTTCCCACAGGTGCATCATTGTACCTCTTCCCCCAATTCAGCTCATCTCAATATTCCATTATTTTTCATTCTGGGTCCCTGAACAACTTCCCAATGCATTTTCAGTGTCTATAATTACACTCATATTAGGCTTTGAGCCTCTTTCTTCTTACACATGAAAGTGATCACTTTGCACTGTGCCTATGTCATCCTCCTGAGAGAATTTCTGCCCACAAAAACTTTCTTATCCTCACTTGACTGAGGCGGTGTCATAACAAGAGTCTGTCTTCACCTGCACCCTGACTCCAGCCAACTCGTCTGCTAAGGTTTGCGTAAGTGTCTCCTAAGGGCTCATGGGTTCAAGGCCTGGTGCACAAGCTGTGGGGTCACTGAGAGGCGAGGAAACTTCGGAGACAGGACCTGCTAGGATGTCTGAGGTCCTTGGAGCTCCACCCTAATTTACTGTCTCAGCCCAGGCACCAAAGCTATGCCTACAGGCTGTGGACTGAAAATTCAGAAACTCTGAACTAAACTGAACCCTTCTTTCTTATATGTTCATCATCTGATACGATTGTTTTGTTACAGTAACAGTACACAGGGGAGACTGGACAGGATTTTTAATAAATGGTGCTGGGGAAATTGCATATCTAAAAGTAGGTCAATCAACGGAGACTCCTACTTGCTAGATCAAATAATATCAGCTCAAAATAGATGAAACCCTGAAATCATACCAGAAATTATGGAACCAGTGAAAGAAAATAGATGGGAAGTATTTCAAAGCATTGGATTGGGTAAAGGCACCTTTGGAGGAGACTCCAACAGCACAGATAACAAAAGCAAAAAGGAGACAAATGATAAGATATAGCTAAAGATAGCTTCAGCTCTCAAGCTTTCCACACCTAGTCTCTTAAGAATTCATCAATTACTGTTTAAGTTTTCTTCTTCATTACTGGTTTCAAACATGCTTTATGATTCTGGACAATGTTGAGCTGTCTGTTCACCACCTTCTCTAGTTTTGTTTTAGCGATGTTGTGTATGGGGGAAATGACTAGATGACCAAAGTATGATTACACAAATCGCACAGGTCACTCTCATATGAAGAGAATATTTCTTGGGTACCCCATGAATACAGAGGGGGACATGACCTCCCAAGTTATTTTTATGTGCATGTGGTTTTGTTTATATATATTTTATGTCCTGAAGCTAATGAAAATAATATTTAAATCATTTTAGTTTCCAAAGTTTATAACAATTAAATGGATTTTATATTTATGTATTGATTGTGTATATCATGAGCTCTTAGTATTCTCTTATTACTTCTAAGATATTTTTGAAGTTTCCTTAAATTTTTTAACATAAATAATTATGTCTTACATTAAATTAAAATTAAAAATGGGAAAATTAAATTGTCACTTCTCAGAAGTACAAATGGATAATAAATACCTGAGAAAAGCTCATTGTCCCCGGTTATTAGGGAATATGAATTACAGCAACCCTGAAAGTCAGTCTTATTCCATAAAGAATGGCTGTAATTTCTTTTCTCATATTTTTTCCTTTGCCTTCTTTCCTTTCCCCTACCCCTCCCACTTCCCCTACTCCTTTAGACCTTTTCTTCCTATTTCAATGATTAATTATACATTTCATTCCTTATTTACACTTTTAGTTTTTCACACCAGAGAAACTATTCAGCATTTACACATGGTTGTCCTATTTATTTCACTTAAGAGTATGGCCTCAATGTGCATCCATATACAACATTCAAATAATAAGAAATGCTGATGATATGGGGGGAAAAGAAACATTCTACATTTTGGTGGGAATATAAACTAGTCTAATCAGTATGGAGATGCCTGAGAAAATTAAAAATAGAAATTTGATTGTACCCAGCTATTCCCATTTTAGATATTTTCAAGAAAGATTTAAGAGACTTCATGTTACAGAGATACATTCATACTCATTTTTATAGCATCTGAACTCCTAACAGTGAAATCTTGGAAGTAGCTTATGGCCTGTGTGTCTATCAACACATGAGTGGATAAAGAAAATTTATTTATTCACAACAGAATACCACTCTAGGATATAGAAAGATATATGTGAATTATTTCTAAGAAAATGTATGCACTTTAAGACCTTCAGTGAAGTAAAGCAGATCCAAAAACTTTATCTCCTGATTTGTAGGAAGGGAAAAGGAAAAAAAAAAGAGAATGGAAGGAAAAGTATATAAACACATATTTTGTAAATGAAGAGGGGACGAAGAGTTGAAGTGAGAGGAAGGGAATGGGAAGAAAAAAAGAAGGAATACTACCTACAGGTACATATTCTCTATGATGAATGTGATCAATATGTATGACAAATACATACTAATTAAAAATGAAGTTAAAAAGAAACCAAAGAATAAATAATGTAAAGAAAATATAAATGAGAGAATACAGGGAAATAGATCTTTTGCCAATGGGACAGGGACTTAGAGATGAAGGAGGGAGGGAGTGGAGGGCAGTGCGCAGGAAATATTGAGGTGTGTTACATACATACCAACTCCCTGTGATGAATGTGAACATTATGTTCCACGACCATGTTATTTTTAAAGTTTTAAAAACTTAAAAAGTAAATTCCTGGCCTGCAATTTGACTTCCCTTGGATGTATGAGCCTTTGATACTCAAGGTGAAATAGGGTCGTAGGTGCAGTTCCCTATTCTCATACACCTGCTGTTCTCCTGTTACAGTAGGTGGAGACAACAGATGTCAATCATTTTCTCTCTCTTTTTCTTCCTATCAACCTCCTTCTTCTCTTTCTCTCTCTCTCTGTCCTAACATACACACAGAGAAGAGACCATGTGCAGACTCAGCAAGAAGGTGGACATCAGCCAGGCACACAAACCCACCTCTCTAACCCCAGAGAGGGTATACAGGCAAGAGGTTCACAAGTTACATGGCTACCTGGGGGAATTTAGTGATGTACTGCCTCATTGTTTCTTAAAGCATTGAGAAAAGTAGCTCAGTGGCGGGATCCTGGGAGCAATCCTGAGTACGGCAGGGGAAAAAATAATATGGTGGTCATCAGCAAACCAGGAATAGAGGCCTCACCAGAAACCAGTGTTTTCTTCTGGCGCCTTCATCTGGTTGCAGTCACATCCAGCATTGTGCGTAGATGTATTTGTTTTTCACACTGCCCAGTCTGTCGTCATTAGTTTTGAGAGCAGTAACAGAAAAATTCACAACACTTTCAATAACAGGCAGAACAACTAGACAAAAGAGCACTATGGGAATGGAAGACCAGCAGAGTAGTATGAGGCAACCAGTTCCCACACATCTGAGAGCTCTGTGCTCAACACTAGCAGGATCAATGTAGGTCTGCTGAGCACACAGAACTTCCTCCAGGACAGACCACAGGTCGCACCACTACACACCCTCAATAAACTTAAGAGGCCCCAGAGGGCTGGGACTCCTATGCACTATGTTCCCTGAACAAAGGCCCATGACATTAGAAGTCAATAGCAAGGAAATTGGGGAAGTTTGCCAAACAAACGGAAGGGAAGCAATGCATTCCTACACACCCATGTGATTTCTAAGCCTGTCATGAACTCACACCTACTGGCTGAGTGACTGAAACCTCAGACATTTATTTTCTCACAGCCCCGGTGACTGGAAGACTGGTATGGAGACGGCACAGGGATGCATTCTCCTGACACCAGCTCCCTGCCTTGCAGGTGGCCACACACATGCTGGGCCTTCACATAATCCCCCTCTGTGCGTGCCCAGCCCTGATAGCTCCATGTATGTGTCCCAATATTCTCTGTTCAAGAAGATTGTAGAGGTCCAGCATCATTCTGGCCACTGAAAAATATGCTGATTTTTATAACAACAAGTTTGGTGACATGGAAAGAATTTTGTGCAAAGCGACCAAGCATGGCTATGGAGATCAAGTCCAAAATCTGCCATTCCAGGAATACTGATGGGACAGAGGGAGAGGATGCCTTAAGGCCTGGGAAAGGGTAACTGTAGCTTGCCCCTATTTATTACTATGTTGGCTGCTGGTTTGTCGTAAATAGCTTTAATCAGATTGGGATACATTTCTTCTCTTCTTTTCTATGCCTGTTTTATCGTGAATGGATGTTGGAGTTTGTTGAATTTTTTTCTGTGTCTGTTGATATTACCATGTGATTTTTGTCCTTTCATCCATTTATGGGATGTATTTCATGTATTGATTTGTACATGCTGAACCATCTCTGCTTCCCTGCAATGAATCCTACTTGGTCATAATATATAAATTTTTTGAAGATTTCCTGCATTCTGTTTGCCAGTACCTCCTTGAGGACTTCTGCATCTGTGTTCCTTAAAGACTTGGGCCTTATTTTGCTCTTTTCGTTGTGTCCATTGCTGGGTTTTTTTGGTTAATTTTAGTGGTACATTTTAGGTATACAATATAATGACATTCATCATTGGAAATTTGTACCTTTACATAGTCTCTCATGGTTCTTATTCTTTCCCCCTTCCCCTGCCCTCCTTTCAACCCCTCCATCCCTCCCTATGTACAAAGACTATGCTTCCAGTTTTTCATTTTCTCATATTAATTCCATTTCCTTCTTTCCTTTTTCCTACCCTTCCCACTTTCCCATCCCCTTTGCCTCTTTTCTTCCTATTTCACCTTATCTATTATACCTTTTAGTCGTTATTTACACTTTCAGTTTCTCACACCAGAGAAACTATTCAGTATTTACACATGTGTGTCCTATTTATTTCACTTAAGAGTATCACCTCAATGTGCATCCACTTAGCTATAAATGTCTCTAATTTCTCATTTTTTATGGCTGAGTAGGACTCCATTTTATAAAAAAAACACATTTTCTTTATCCAGTCTGCAGTTGATGGGCAATTGAGCTGCTTCCAAGTTTTAGCTATTACAAACTGTGCTGCTATGAACACGGGTGCACATATATCGCTGTGGTATGATTCTTTTAATTCTTTGGGGAAGATCCCCAGCGGTGGAATAGCAGGGTCAAATGGGACTTCCAGTCCTAGTTCTTTGAGGTATCTCCATACTGATTTCCACAGTGGATGCACCGGTCTACACTCCCACCAGCAGTGGAGCAGGGTTCCTCTTTCCCCACAGCCCCACTGGGATTTGTTATTGGTTAAATTCTTGATTGCAGCCATTCTTTCTGGAGTGAGGTGGAATCTCAGCTTTGTTTTCATTTGCATCTCTCCTATGACCAATGATGATGAACATTTTTTCATGTATTTGTTTGCTATTTCTATTTCTTTGTCTGAGAAGTGTCTATTCATTTCACATGCCCATTTTTGGATTGGGTCTTTAAATTTGGGAGGTCTGATTTTTTAAGGTCTTTATAGATTCTACACAGTAGCCATTTCTCATAGGAATTGAGGGTGAAAACTTATCCCACATTGTGGGTTGTCTTTTCACACTATTGGTGGTTTCTCTTGCTGTGCAGAAGCTTTTTAATAAGAGATCTCACTTGTTGATTGTTTGTGCTAGTTCAGGGGCAACTGAGGTTTTGTTCATAAAATCTTTTCCTACACCAATGTCTTCAAGAGTTCTACCTAACCCCTGTTCCAGCTGGTTTAGCGTTTCTATTTTAATATTAAGATCTCTAATCCATTTTGATTTTAGTTTAGAGCATGGTGAGAAATATAGGTCTAGTTTTAATATTTGTCAAGTTGAAACCCAATTTTTCTAGCACCATTCATTAAAGAGGCTATCTTTCCTCCAGTGGGGGTGTTTGGCTCCTTTGTCAAAGATGAGGTGGCTGAGTGTGTCTGGGGTTGTTTCTGCATCTTCTAATGTGTTCCACTGGTCCTCAGGTTTTTTGCCATTACCATGATGTTTTTATCACAGTAGCTTTGTAGTATAGTTTCAAGTTGAGGATGGTGATATCCCCTGCCATATCTCTGTTGCCCAGAATTGTTTTTGCTATTCTAGGTCTCATCTTGTTACAAATGAATTTTTGGATTGTTTTTTCAAGGTCCGTGAAGTATGATGTTGGGATTTCAATTGGGATTGCACTGAATCTATACAGGAGTTTTGGAAGTATGGCCATTTTTACTATATTAATCCTTCCTACCCAGGACCAAGGGATGCCTTTCCATTTTCTGATATCATCTTCAATCTCTCTTTTCAGAGTGCTATAGTTTTCAGAGAAGAGGCCTTTGATTTCTTTTCTTAGGTTGATTCCTAGGTATTTCAGTTTTTTGGATGCTATTGTGAAAGGAATTATTTGCCCTATTTCTGTCTCAGTGAGTCTGTCATTTGTGTAGAGGAAAGCTATTGATTTTTGTGCGTTGACCTTGTATCCAACTACTTTACTGAACTTGGTTATTACGTCTAGAAGACTTTTGGTGGAGTTCTTGGGGTCTTCTGTATGGATTATCATGTCATCTGCAAATAATGACAATTTGACTTCATTTCCTATCTTTATTCTTTTTCTTCCTTTCTCTTGTCTAATTGCTGTGGCTAATGTTTCCAAAACTATAGTGAACAGGAGTGGTGATAGTGGACATCCTTGTCTTGTTCCTGATTTTAGTGTGAAGGATTTCAGTTTTTGACCATTTGGTATGATATTGGCTGTTGGATTTTCATAGATGGCTTTTATCAGATTGAGGTAGAGACTGTGTATTCCAATTTTTTGTAGGGTTTTTGTCATAAATGCATGTTGGATTTTGTCAGATGCTTTTTCTGCATCTATTGAGATGATCATATGGGTTTTGTTCTTGGCTTTATTGATATAGTGTATTACATTTATTGATTTGCATATGTTGAACTATCCCTGCATCCCTGGGATGAATCCCACTTGATCAGGGTTTATGATCTTCTTGATGATCTTCCGCATTGTATTTGCCAGTATCTTCTTAAGGAGTTTTGCATCTATGTTCATTAGTGAGATTGGCCTATAGTTCCCTTTTTCAGTTGGGTCTTTCTCTGCTTTGGGGATCAAGGTGATGCTTGTTTCCAAGAATTAATTTGGCAGTATTGCTTTCCTTTCAATTTCATTGAAGAGTTTATACAGTAGTGGCAGTAGTTCCTCTCTAAATGTCTTGCAGAATTCATCAGTCAAGCCATCAGGACCTGGGCTTTTCTTAGTTGATAAGGTTTTCATTATGTTTACAATTTCATTGATTGATATTGGGTTGTTTAGACTTTTTAATTTCTTCTTTAATTTCCTCTGTGATCCATTGGTTATTTAGAAGTGTGTTGTTCAATTTCCATGTGTTTATGAAATTCTGTCAGTTTTTTAAGTTTTTATTGGTACATTTTAGGTATACAATACGTTTACATTTATCATTGGGTGCTTGTACCTGTACGTGATGTATCTTAGTTCTTATTTTATCCCCATTACCTGTGCGCCTTTCACCCCTTTCATCCTTCCCTATTTACATAGATATCCTTTCCAGTTTTTTTCTTTTCTCATACTTTTTCCTTTCGCTTCTTGCCTTTCCCTTCCCCTCCCACCACCACTACACCTTTGGACCTTTTCCAATTTCAAATTATCAATTATTCATTTTATTATTTTAATCCTTATTTACACTTTCAGTTTCTCACACTAGAGAAACTATTCGGTATTTACACATTTGTGTCCTATTTATTTCACTTGAGAGTATGGCCTCAATATGCATTCATTTAGCTATAAATGTCTCTAGTTTCTCATTCTTTATGGAGTAGCACTCCATTTTATAAATAACCCACATCTTCTTTATCCAGTTTACAGCTGATGGGCACTTGGGCTGTTTCCAAGCTTTATCTATTACAAACTGTGCTGCTGTAAATGTGGGTGCACATATATCACTGTGGTATGATTCTTTTAATTCTTTGGGGAAGATCCCCAGCAGAGGAATAGCTGGGTCAAATGGGAGCTCTAGTCCTAGTTCTTTGAGGTAACTCCATACTGATTTCCACAGTGGTTGCACCAGTCTGCACTCCCACCAACAATGGAGAAGGGTTCCTTTCTCTCCACACCCCTGCCAGCATTTGTTATTGTTTGATTTCTTGATAGCGGCCATTCTTTGTGGGGTGAGATGGAATCTCACTGTTGTTTTCATCTGCGTCTCTCCAAAGACCAGTGATGTTGAACATTTTTTCATATATTTATTTGCTGCTTTTGCTTCTCTGTGTGTGAAATGTCTGTTCATTTCATATGCCCATTTTTGAATTGGGTCTTTGAATTTGGGGGGTCTGATTTTTTGCAATTCTTTATATATTCTCGATAGTAGACCTTTGTCTGAGGTACAGCTGCTAAAAATTTTTTCCCACATTGTGGGTTGTCTCTTAGCTCTGTTGGTGGTTTCTCTTGCAGTGAAGAAGCTTTTTAATAAGATGAGATCCCAGTTGTTGAGTCTTTGTGCTAGCTCCTGTGCTGCTGAGGATTTGTTCATAAAGTCTTTTCCCATGCCAATGTCTTCAAGAGTTCTACCTAATTTATCTTCCAGCAAGTTTAGTCTTTCTGTCTTAACATTTAGATCTTTAATCCACTTCAATCTTAGTTTAGTGCATGGTAATAGGTATGGGTCTAGTTTTAATCTTTGGCAAGTTGAAAGCCAGTTTCTCCAACACCATTTATTAAATAGGCTATCTTTCCTCCAATGAAGGTGGTTGGCTCCTTTGTCAAAGATGAGTTGGCTAAGTATGTCTGGAGTTGCTTCTGCATCTTCTAATCTATTCCACTGATCCTTGGGTCTGTTTCTTTGCCAGTACCATGCTGTTTTTATCACAGTAGCTTTGTAGTATAGTTTTAAGTTGGTGATTGTGATACCTCCAGTCATGTCTCTGTTGCCTAGAATTGCTTTTGCTATTCTAGGTTTCTTCTGATTCCAAATGAGTTTTAGGATTGTTTTCTCTAGTTCTGTGAAGTATATTGTTGTAATTTCAATTGGCACTTCATTAAATCTATATAGTAGTGTTGGAATTATGGCTATTTTCACTATATTGGTTCTTCCTACCCAGGAAGAAGGGATATCTTTCCATTTTCTTATATCCTCTTTGATCTCCTTTTTCAGAGTGCTGTAATTTTTACTGTAGAGGTCTTTTGCTTCCTTTGTTAGGTTGATTCCTAGATATTTCATTTTTTTAGATGCTATTGTAAAAGGAATTATTTCTCAAGGTTCTCTCTCTATGAGTCTGCTATTTGCATATGAGAAGGCTATTTTTTTTTGAGTGTTGACCTTGTATCCAGCTACTTTGCTGAATCTGTCCATTAGGTCTAGAAGACTTTTGACCGAGTTTTTTGGGTCTTCTATGTAAAGTATCATATCATCAGCAAATAATGACAGTTTAACTTCTTCCTTTCCTATCTTTGTTCCTTTTATTACTTTCTCTTTTCTAATTGCCGTGGCTAATGTTTCCAGAACAATATCGAACAGGAGTGGTGATAGTGGGCATCTTGTGGTTTCTATTGCTGTTGATCTCCAATTTCATTCCACTATGGTCTGATGATATGCAGGGGATACCTTCATTTTCTTTGCACTTACTTAAACATATTCTGTGAGTGATTATGTGGTCTATTTTGCAGAATGTCCCATGTGCAGCTGAAGAGAATATGTATTCTGATTTTGTGGGTTGGAACACTCTGTAAACATCTGTTAAGTTCATTTTTTCAAGAGTTTGATTGAGTTCTAGTATTTTGTTGTTTATTTTTTGTCTAGTTGATCTATCTATTTGTGACAGTGGGGTATTGAGGTCCCCCACTACTATTGTATTAGTGCTTATTTTATTTTTCAAGTCCATTAGTATTTGTTTTATATAGTTGTGTGCACTAGTGTTTGGTGCATATAATTTTATGATTGTCATCTCTTCCTCTTGGATTGCTCTCTTTACAAGGATGTAGTGTCCTTCTTTGTCTCTCTTAATCATTGTTGGTTTGCAATCCACTTGATCTGCAAAGAGGATAGCTACTGCTTCTTTTTTTCAGGTTCCTGTTGCATGGAGTATTATTTTCCACCCTTTAACTTTCAGTCTATGAGTTTCTTTTTCAATTAAGTGTGTTTCTGGTATGCAGCATATTGTTGGATCTTGCTTTCTGATCCATTCTGCCAGTTTATTTGTTTTGATTGGTGAACTGAGACCATTAACATTGATGGTTATAACTGATACCTATTGACTTTTCCTTGTCATGACTTTTTCTTTTTGTTGGATTCTCCCCATTTGCATTTAATTACTTGTCATGCCCCATGGATTCATTCTACTGGGCTTCCTGGGGTTGTGGTCCTCATTGTCTGTACCTAGGATATTGTCTAAAATTTTTTGGAGTGGTTGTTTGATATTAATGAAGTTCCTAAGGTGCTCTTTGTCATGAAGCATCTTATTTCTCCATCAATTTTGAAAGATAGTTTTTCAGGGTACATCAATCTGGGTTGGAGGGTGTTTGCCTTTAGGACTTGAAATAAGTCACTCCAAGCTCTTCTTGCCTTGAGGGTTTGTGTTGAGAAGTCTGCTGTGATAATGATAGGCTTTCCTTTGTATGTACTTTGTTTCCTTTCTCTAACTGCTTGTAGAATTTCATCTTCTGTTGGGATTCTGGATTCTTAAATATTATATGTTTATGTGTAGATGTCTTTTGATCAAGGCTAGTTGGAGTCCTACATGCCTCACTTATCTGTATGTCAAGGTTTTTCCCCTGCCTCGGAAGCTTTCTGCCATCACTTTTGTGAACAATTTTTTTATGTCATCTGCACTCTGTCCTGTTGCTTCATTGACTCTGATCAGTCTGGCTTTATCCTTCTTTTCATCATCTAGCAACTGCTGTATTGATTTCTCATGTTCCCTTACTGTTTTAAAGAAATTTTTCTTTTCCTGGTCAATAATTGCAATCTTATCTTCTGTATCCGAAATTCTATCCCCACATTGGCTCATTCTGCTGCATCAACTTTCAATAGAGTTTTTAATCTCCTGGAAATCTATTTGCATCTGCTTTATGGATTCCATTTGTTTCCGATGTTGGGATTTTATCATGTTCCTCACCCCCTCTTTTTGTTTTTAATCTGTGTCCACTCTAGATTTATTAATCATGTCTTGCACTATAGGCACAATCTCTGCTGTTATCTGAGAAATTATTTCTGATTACATTTTTTCCATATCCAGTTTTTTGTTAGTTCAGGGAGTCCAGTTGGTTGAGTATCAGATTGTTCCATCTTGGTTTCCCTTTGGGGTTTCTTTAAGTGATCTGCCAATCTGGCTTTGAGACTTGTTTATGTGTCTTCTCATTTCAACATGGGTGGTGCTGGTGTTGTGTATGTGCTGCTGGCACCTGCCTGGCTCACTTCCTTGATGCTGGGTCGGGGGCTCTGCTCCTCAGCAATGGGGGTGGTGGTATGGCGGCCTGAAAGGCTCAGCTCCATTTCTGGTTTTGAATGAGGGTAATGCTTGCTTCCAGGAATGACTTTGGAAGTACCGCATCCCTTTCCATTTCAGGGTACAGATTCAAAAATACTGGAGTTGAATCTTGAATAAAGTTCTTGTAAATTTCAAATAACCATATGTAGTGTACCTACATCCATGTGCCAATATCTTTGTACAAATATGTACATAAAATACTAATTGATTTGACATATTTTATATATATGTATATACTGATACATGTATACATGTATTGTACATTAGTACAGTCTACACGGACACTTCATGCACTTTCTCTTTCTATTGATGTAAACTCCACACAGGCATCTGGTAAAGAGGTTAAATAGCTTCCTGAATCTAAGTGAGTATTAGAAGGTCAGAATCACGGTAGGAGTATGAAAAGTTGGATCACATCACAGAAGCAGGGCTCACCTCAATCCTTTGCTACTACTCATCCTCCTCCCACTGAGCACCAGTCTTTTAGAATGAGTGGATGGGAAGATCTGTCTTTGGCTGATGAAGAGACCTCATAGGTAGATGTGGCTGTCTTTGTAGTGGTCACCAAAACCCTAAGCTCCTCAGCCTGGCCCTGGAGGTCAGGGCTGGAGACCTCAGTCAGCAGTGATAGCCTGAACACTTCCCTCCTGGTCCATGGCTAGCACTGCAGGAGACTCATGGAAATCAAGGGATGTTGACTAAGGTGCACAGAACTGGAGTCCAGGGTTTGCTGGGAACCAAGGTGATGACACCAAGGAGGACAGAGGGGACCTGAACAATTCTGTTCTGGTCCTGCAGTCAGATCATGGGCCCACTGCTGCATGTGACATCCACTGCCTCCCTGACACGTGGTGTCAGATCTACCTAAAGGCTTTGTTCTGATTCCTTTCTTCAGGTGAGGGTAATCGGGAGATCTGTGCTCAGTAAAGGGGTCAAGATAATGGGCTGTGGGTGTTGTAATTAAACCCCAACCCAAAGAGAGGGTCCTCAAATAATCCAGGTCTCTCTCCCTTGTCAGCCTTCCACCCTCATGAAGAATTTTCAAGTGAGACTGCTTTCCACCTAGGGGATCTTGGGAGTTAGAGCCTTGATCTGAGTGGAACAGACTCAGGTTCATAGAGGATGGGATCCCAGCTCTGCAGGAACATTGGTGACAACAGATGAGGAGGAGGAAGGGGGTCCAAAGAATTTCATTGCTCTCCTTCAAGCAGCCCTATTAGACTCCAGGCATGTTTCTGGTTGTGACTTCCCCTGACCCATCCTTTAGGGGTCAGAGAGGGGTGAGGTCTCTCCTGAGGATCTTCCTTCAAGTGAGGGGAGCAGAAAGGGCTGAGCTCAATTAGGGATCACACTGAGGGGCTGTGGGGAGTAAGGAAGCCTCATCCTAGCCACAGAGTCCCAAAACAATCCGGTGTTTCAGCCCTGTACTCCTGGGAAGAATTCTCATGTTTGAACCCCTTTGTCCTCAGAGGACGCTGAGTGTGGAGTCTGAGGCTTATTCTGATGCCCAGGCTTCATGCAGATAGCATAGAGAGAACCTAGGATCAGATAGGTCAACAAGAGGACTGAGAGCGAGCTGAGGAAGCCCCACCCCAGAAAGAGAGAGAGTCCCAGAACATTCTAGAAAACCCTCTAGTGCCTGCTACACACTCCAACATGCAGAATTCTCAGGAGAGCAACCTCTTTCACCATTCTGGGACCTGAGAGGAAATCAGATTCTTGTTCTGTGGTCCCCGCTTCAGGTGAGAGCAACATAGAAGATCAGGATCAGGTAGGTCTAGTTGAGGGGTTGTGGAGGACCAAGGAAGCCCCTCCCCAGGTAGGCGACCCACAGGTGATCCAGATCCGCCCCTGTATCAGAGCTTCAGCACACTGGGGTAGGTTAGTGAGGACCAGGCCCTGCCCTTGTCAGCCACAGGGATCCTGGGAGTCACGGCCTGGTCCTCAGGTCTGTGCTTCTGTGAGGAGAAGAGATAGAACCTGTGCTCAGTTAGGTGCTGGTGAGGAGGCCAAGCTGCAGATGTTTCTTTTAACTGTAACTGCAATCCTGGGGCATGGGGTGGAGGAGGGCAGCCTAGGGTGAGATGAAGTTTAAGACGGAGGCACTCTTGTTTGTATTCCCCCCTCTCATATCTTTTTCTTCAAATTCTGTGAGCAGAAGTTAATTCTTTCTGTTGTGTTCTTTCATGTGGAGCATGTTAGCTGGATAAGGTGGGGGAAACAGTTTGGCAAAGGACAGTGTCTAGGCAAGAATAAATAAACTTAAAGCACATGTGACCAAAGCATAAGCGTTAGAATGGAAAGGATGATTGTAACCACCTGGCTCTCAGACCTGTCTCCTGGTATGACTGGAAACTGCTAGCAGGGGTTAGTGATTGAAGCCTCCTGTTTATGTGTAGGCTACATTACTGTAACTTTTATATCTCTGGTTATACTTTACTGCTGGGTGTTTAAGACCGGTATTAATCAGAATTATCCTGTTTTGGGGGTCAAATATGAACATCAGTTAAGGCTTCCCAGGAGTTATTTGTGGGACCATGTGTAGAGCTCCTCAGCTCTTCTGTCAGTGTTGGCCTCCAGGATGGGTCACCGTCTTGCTTGACCATGTAGCTCCCTGTAGAAGCACAGAAGACATGTCTCACTTTAAGTGATCCTCATTTTTATCACACTGTTCCTCGGTTGATTCCTGTTCTTTGGGGCCTAACAATCTCCTTGCTCAAGAGGTTGGTTGACTTAATAAAGTTGTAGGCTTTTATAGGACAAGTCTCCTCCTATCCTAGGTCCTGGGGAAATTCAGTGTGATATTTCATCACATGGATTCAGTGCACACTCATCAAACCCACCCTTGCTGTATTCACTCTCCCCCACGCCCTTCCCATCCTCTGGTAGTCACTGGTGTACATTCAGATGGACTGTTTTTAGGCTTCCACCTATGAGGGAGAACATGCTGTACTTGGCCTTATGTGCCTGGCTTATTGCATTTGAAATAATGACTCCTATTCCCAGCAACTACAGTTTACACAAAGTCAAAAGTTTTAGTGCACACCAGATAAAACATAGAAATATCTAAAAAGAAGTCTAGCAATTATTACACATTTTTAGAGACAGCTATAAAATTCTGTAGAAAGATTCAGGCAAAAGGATTCTGATATAAATAGAGCCTTTTGTGGCATTCATTGAAAATAAACAGAATATGATAAAATTCTCCATTTTTCTTAAATTCCTCATAAGTCAGTGCCTTACCCTTAGAGGTCACACTGACAAACAAGCTAGGCTACTGCCTCGTGCTTCCTGAATTCACCTTGGAAAACAACAGAAGAGAGAGGGAGTAAAGTCTAGCGAACACGCATGAGCAACTCAATGTAAAGCTCACAGCATGAGGGATCCCTGGGGGAGGCTGAAGACTGCTGACCTGGGACTGGAGCATGGATGGGGCAGAGCAGGTGGGGGTCTGCACCGGGGCCTGCATAGCTGGCTCCTAACAGCACGAGTTGGAAGAAAGTTTAAACTCCTGCCTCTACTACCCTGCACGGTCTGAGGCCGCACCTCACAGCGGGGATCTCAGTGATTCAGGGGAAACATGAGGCCAGCAGGAAAGTGGAGAGAGCATGGCTGCAGAGGTTCTGCTGTAACACCCTGTGCCCACCCTGGTGGGTGAGGACGCTTCCAGTACAACTGCTACTTAACAGAACGTAAAGAATCCAAGAGAAATGGAAAAGAATGTACAGCTGTGAATCATGCATAGCAGCCATAGTTATTCTCTGATCAAAGAAGAGTCTCCTCCTTCTGCCCAGGGAACCCTGGGAGTCAGATTCTTCTTGTGAAGGGAACATTCTCAGGTCCATGGAGGACAGGGCTCTAGGCTTTGTCAAGAACCAAAGTGAAGACCTCTAGGAAGGACAAAGTTGACCTACAGAATCTACTTATGAACCTCCTGTCACAGCCAGGCACAATGATGGATATCAAATCTACTGACTTTGCCTCTTGGGGCCAGGGAGATGGCCTTGTTCTGAGGTGGCACATCAGGTGAGGGGAGTGGAGAGGGCCCCAGCTCTGTTAGGGATCGAGGTGAGAGCTGGCGGCGGAGTGTGGAAGACCCATCCAGAGAGAGCGTCCCCAAACAATCCAGATATGCTATTTTGCTGTTCCTGCACTGCCCGGAAGGATTTTCAAGTGGGACCACATTGCACTCAGGGGAGCTTGAGAGTGAGGTTCCTGATCTGAGGGGAACAGATTCTGGTTCATAGAGGTTGGGGGTCCAGGCTTTGCCAGGAACCAAGCTGGGGGAAGAGGCAGATTCCCCTTCTACTCCTGCTCTCAAACTCTGGCATGTTGTTGGAAGTGAGGTCCACTGACTGCATCTCCTTGGGTAATGTGACAAGAGAGCCTGTTGTGAGGTTCAGGCTTCAGGTGAGAGGAGGAGAGTGGGTGGTGCTCAGTTAGGGCTCATGATGGTGGACTGTGGGGGGAGTAGAGGTGCTCTGCCTCAGGCAGCGGAATCTGAGAGAGAGGGGGGGGAGAGAGAGAGAGAGAGAGAGAGAGAGAGAGAAAGCCTGGAACCATCCAAAAGTATCCAGCCTTTACTGTGCACTTCAAGGAAGAATTATCAGGTGAGGGCCCGATTTTGCCTCAGGGATTCACAGTTGTAGCTTTAGAAGCTTGTGCTGAGGTCCTGGCTTCAAGAGAGAGAAGTGGATAGGACTTGGGCTTAGTCAGGTCAAATTTAAAGCTGTGGGAAAATTGAGGAAGCTTCACACCAGAGAGAGGGTCTCAGAACATTCTAGAAAAGCCTCGGTTGCCTGCCCTGAAGCAAGAAGTGCAAAATTGTCAGGAGTGCACCCCCTTTGCTTTCCTTGGCCCTGAGAGGATATCAGAGCCTTGTTCTGTACACTGAGCTTCGGGTGAGGGGAGCAGAGAGAGCCTGGGATCAATTAGGACTAGGTGAGGGGCTGGTGGTGGTACTGAGCAATCCGCACCCCAGTGAGATGGTCTCAGAGTGTTCTAGAAAAGCCTCTCTTGCTGGACCTGCTCCTTGAAGTGCAGAATTCTCAGGAGAGCGCCCCCTTTCTCCTCAATAGGAACTGAAAATCAGAGCATTTTTATAAGGACTATACCTCAGGTGGGAGGAGCAAAAGGCCTGGGGTCAGGAATGTCAAGGGAGCGCAGCATCAGGGGAAAAGACTCAGCAAAGCACCCCTTTAACCTCAGGGAATCAGGAGGGGACAGTCAGAGTCTAGTTCTCTGTTTCTTGCTTCAGGTGGGAAAAAAAGAGAGGACTTGGGCTAAGTTAGGTCAAGAAGAAGCCCTGGGGGCACAATGAGGAAGCCCCAAGCCAGGGAGAGGTTCCCCAAACAACCTGGATCTGCCTCTCATACAGCCCAGCATCCCGAGGGGAGGATTTTCAGAACATCACCCTCTTTTGCCTTAGGACACCAGGTGAGGAAAGATACAGATCCTTGCTTTGAGAACTGTGCTTCAGGTCTAAGGAGCAGGGAGGACTGGGCTTAGTTGGGTTACAGAGAGAGGCTGTGGGCCACTGCTGAAGCCTCAGTTCACAGAGTTTCCCCAGAAATCCAGATCCACCTCTGCTGTGCACACACAGAGTAGATATGACCTGCTCCACACAGGCGGAGACAGGATAGGAGGAGTCCCGGACCCATGTCTCTCACAGGGGGCCTGGGTATCAGAGTTTGGTTGAGAGCTCTGGCCTTCAGGTGGGCTTAGAAGATAGGACCCCAGATTGCTTAGCTGATGTTTAGGGGCTGAGGGTGAGAGAGGAAGCCCCAGCAGAGGCTGAGAGTTTGAAAATAACCTGTATCTTCTGCTGACAGCCCTGCACTGTGAAGTGCAGAATTCTCAGGTGAGCACCCCCTTTTGCCTCAGGGCACCCCTGGAATTCAGAGCCTGATTCTGAGGCAACTTCTTAAAGTGGGAGCAAGAGCAATAAGCTGAGCTCTGTTAGGTCCAGTTGAGTGCTTTGGGCAAGTTCGGGAGCCCTTAGGCAGGTTGTGGGGGTCCCTCAGTAATTTGTATTTGCTTGTGTTGTCAGCACTGTCCCTGGGGCACACTTGCCAGGGCACTCCACTTCCATGCCCCATGCCCATGATGAACTTTCTGCCTTAGAAATCCTTGAGTGTCAGACACTGTCCAAAGGGGAGCTCAGTGGGGCTGACATAGGACTTGGGGTCTTGGTTTGGGGAGAGTCCAAGGTGAGGTCTGATGGAGGACAGAAGGGGTCAGAGAAAATTCCTTTTAGAACTTCCTGTCAGCCCTGTGAAGTTATGTGTGGGACAAGCACTGCCTTCTGCCTCTGTCATCATAGATAGAGAAGAATCAGGTTCTGATGTCTGTCCTTCATGTGAGGGGAGCAGAGAGAGCCTGATCCCACTCCAGGTGAGGTCCTGCAAGGGGTGAGGAAACCCCAGGCTAAATGAGTCCTCTCCATCCTTTAGCCTTGATGTGAAAAGGCACACTCAGTAAACAGTGATGGGGTTCAGAATTCCAGGAAGCAGGGTCAGGACACAGAGTGATAGGAGCCCCATGGAGGCCTTTTCTACCCCAGTTATCAGGCCTCGCAACCCCTGGGCATGGTGTCTGGATGTGTGATTGCCAAACTTCTGTGGATGAAGTCTTGAGAATGGTGACAGCCTTGGTCACAGAGGAGGCTACTTTACAATCCAAAACAGAGAGAAACCCACAGAAGTCTGCCCCTGTTCTGAGTTCAGGAAAGCCCCATGCAAAATTATCAGGCAAGGAGATTCTTGACTTGTACAACAGGATCTGAGGGACCCTAGGGTCTTTGAAGAAGGAGCAAGGCCTCAGGGTAAAGGAAGATACAGGCCCTGGCCCAATCAGGATGAGAAATGAGGCAGGACTGCAGGGCGCAGGACACATGACAGAAGGGACCCAGCCTGCCTAATCTTTCAATCTGAGTGCTGTCCTGCATTCCCACCTAGAGTCTGAGGGAGGAGATTAAGTTTCACAGACTGGTAGAGCTACTTCCAAGACTCAAGGGGACGATGTACAGGGACATTGGTCACTAGATCAGAGGGTGACCTCCTCTCAGACGTCAGCCCCTGGGAGACACAGTGCACCTCTGGCCCTGGCTCTTGGTGTCAGGCAGGATTGGGCCTTGGTGTGAGCCGTGTGGCCTCAGGTCAGCCGATCCAACACATGGGAAGCCTGGCCCTGCTGGCAGGCTGGGGTGGCCTCAGGCAGGACTGTGTACAAGAGTCACCCTGCCCGGACTTCCACCTCTGCTGTCCTAGTGAGATGGTGGATTTGATTTTCCAGATGCATCTACAAGTCCCCCATTGGGGAAATGTGAACTCGTGAGCCTGCACCAGACAAAGGAGGGCTGGATCGTACTCTCAGTCTGGGGAAACCCATACACAGGTGTGCAGATGTGCTGCATTTTGTCTCCCTGGTCTCAGAGAGGACCTTGCTGTGAGGATCTTCACCAGGTCACGGGAGGAGACACAGCCTGTCAGCAAAGGGAGCAGGCGGGATCTGCCTGAAATCAAGGTGAGGAACTTGGGTGAGCACTGAAGGTTGTTTTTTCAATACATTTTTTTTTTTTGTACCGGGGATCGAACTCAGGACCTTGTGCTTGCAATGCAGGTGGCAGAACCACTGAGCTAAATCCCGGGCCCTAATATATGTTTTTAATACATAATGATTGCATTCATCGTGGGGGAGCTGGTACATGGACACAGCACATGTTTATTCTTGTTTGTCACTTTCCCCTGTCCTCCTTCTCCCTACCTCCATCTCTGGAAAATATACATATGTATGTATGTGTGTGTGGATGCATGGTATATGTTTGGAATACATGATGATCACATTCCTCATAGCCAATTTGTGCATGTGCAAACTTCACAACTCCCCCTCTTTCTTATCTTATGCCACTCCCCTGTCTCCCCCTCGGTCTTCTCTTGGCTCCCTCCTTGTATAATAAAGCTCTACCTCGGTATCTACTATAATCCATACTTTCTTTTGCTCTTTATTTATATTTTGGTTTTCTCAGAAGAGAAACCATGCAATATATAAGCACGTGTGTCTGATTTAGTTTATTTAACACTGTGGTCTTGAGGTGCGTATATTTTCCTACAAAGGACTCAAGTTTTTCCTTTTTATGAGAGAGTAGTATTCCATTGTGCATTAATGCCACATTTTCTTTGTCCATCCATCTATTGATGGAAATATAGGTTCCTTCCAACATTTAGCTATTGTAAATTTTGCTGCTATAAACATGTGTATGTATATATTACTGTATTATGATGTCTTTTTTCTCTCAGGAAGAAACCTAGAAGTGGAATATATAAGTTGAGTATAATTTCTGGTGTTGGTTTTCTAAATAATCTCCATATTGATTTCCATAGTGGTGGTACTAGTTTACACTCCCACCAATAATAAAGAAATAAGTGTTCCTTTCCCCCCTGCAGGATCACCAGCATTTGCTCTTATTTAATTTTTTGAGGACAGCCATTCTTTCTGGAGTGCGATAAAATCTCATTGTTGATTTAATTTACACTTGTTGAATGACCAGCAGTGTTGAATATTTTTTCATGTATTTCATGTCCAGTTGTACTTTTGCACCTGAGAAGTGTCATTCATTTCAGAAGCCAATTTCTTGATTGGGTCTTTTAATTTTAGGAACCTAATATTTTTGAGTTTTTATATATTCTAGATATTCATCCCATCTTTGAGGAATAGCTGGCAGAATTTTTGCTCATTCTGTAGATTATCTCTTTGCTACATTGGGTGTTTTATTTGCTGTGCAGAAGCTTTGCAATTTGATATGATCCCATTTGTTGGTTCTTGGTATTATTTCTTGAGCACCTGGAGTTCTGTTCATAAAGACCTTGCCTATATCTGTATTTACCAGTTTTACCTCATTTGTCTTCCAGCTGATTGTTTCTGTTTTAATACTTAGATTTTTGAAGTTCTTTGATTTTAGTTTAGTGCATGATGAGTGATGTGGGTCTAGGTTTAGTCTTTGGCAGGTGGGGAGCCAGTTTTCCCAGCACCATTTGACAGAGCTGATCTTTACTCCAGTGAAGCATTTGGCCCCTTGTCAAAGATAAGATTGCTGAGGTTTCTTGGTGCTGTTTCTATACCGTTTGTTCTGTTCCGTTCATCCAGTGGTCTGCTTTTTGCCAGCGACATGTTTTTATTACTGTAGGTTTGTACTTTAACTTGAGTTCCTGGATTGTGATGCTTCCTGTGTGCACTTGTTGCCTAGGATTGTTTTTATTTTTCTAAGTCTCTTTTGGTTCCTTATGAATTTTAGGATTCTTTCTATAGTTCTCTGAAGAATTCTATTGGCATTTTGATTGGGACCGTGTTACATTTGTATAATAGTTTTGGAAGTATGACCATTTTGACTCTATTCTTTCTGCATATTCAGGGATGGGATATCTCTTCATTTTTTCATATCCTCCTCAATCTCCTTTTTCAGAGTTGTATAATTTTCTTTCTTTTTTTTTTTGGTACTGGGAATTGAACTTGGGACATTGGGCTTGCAAGGCAGGTGGCAGAACCACTGAGCTAGATCCCCGGCCCCAGAGTTGTATAATTTTCATTGTAGAGGTCTATCACTTACTTGGTTGCGTTACTTCCTAAATATTTCATTTCTCTTGGTGCTATTGTGAAAGTTATTGGGGCCCTTATTTCTTTCTTGATGAGTTTATTAATGGTGTACAGGAATGCTATTGATTTTTTGTGTTTTGCCTTTGTGAGCTTCTCCACTTGTGAATTTTTAAATTAATTTTAGGAGTCTTTTGAGGTCTTCTATGTAGAGGATCATATCATCTCCAAATAACAATTTAATTATTTCATTCCCATACATACATCTTTAAATTATTTCTCTTACTTGATTTCCTAACCAATATGTTCAGAATTCTTTTTGAACAGGAGTGGTAACAGTGGATATATCCTCATGTTGTTCCTGATTGTAGAAGGAAAGCTTTCTACTTACCCCCATTTAATATGAATTTCATCATTGGGTTGTCATAGGTGGCTTTTATGATATTGGGATGAGGTTCTTCTATACCTGTTTTATTCAGAATTCTCATCATGGATGGTTATTGGTTTTTGTCAAATATATGTTTTGTGTCTATTGGGATGATCATGTATTTTTTGTCTTGGATCCTCATTATGGTGTGCATTAAATTTTTGATTTGTGTATATTGAACCATCCTTGATTTGTGGAATGAATCTCACTTTATCATGATGTATGATCTTTTTGATGATTTGTTGCATTCTGTTTTCTAGTATCTTTTTGTTGTTGTTGTTTTTTTGGTACTGGGGATCAAACTCAGGATCTTGCGCTTTGTTTTCTAGTATCTTATGAAAGATTGTGCATCTATGTTCATGAAAGTTATTGAGGTTTAGTTCCCTTATTTGATTGGATTCATTACTGATTTTGGTATTTGTTTGTTTGTTTTTTGGTACCGGGGATCAAACTCGGGTCCTTGTGCTTATGCAGCAGGCGGTGAAACCACTGAGCTAGAATCCCTGGCCCTCATTACTGGTTTTGGGATCAGGCTAATGCTTGCTTCCAGGAATAACTTTGAGATTCCTATTTCCCATTCAATTTTGTTAAGGAGTTTGAGGAGAATTGTCATTAGATCTCTAAAGTTCTTGTGGAATTCAACTGTGAATCCATCAGAACATGGGATTTCCTTAATTTGTAGATTTTTAATTCATAACTTCTTCAATTTAATTGATTGATATAGAATTATTTGGAGTTGTGACATCATTTTGTTTCAGCTTTGGGAGTTCATATAGTATTTCACTCAAGGTTATGGTCTCAAGGTTTATCCACTTACCCAAAAATGTCTCAGATTTATCCTTCTTTATGTCAGAGAAATACTTCATTGTATAAAAACACCACATTTTCTTTATCCATTCATTTGTTGATGGGAATATGGCCTATAGCAGCACAGTTTATAGTAGGTAAATCTTAGAAACACTCTGTAGTTTTCAACTTTTGTGTCAGTATTTTCCGGATTCCTGAGGATCTACTTTTTTCATCTGCTTTTTCCTCTCCCTCAGTTAGGATTTTCCATAGTGTGGATTTTGAAACTTGGAATTACACTTGCTCATCACTCTATTTCCTAGCCCTGAAAGATTGAAGGTAACCTACATCCATAAACAAAGGAACCTTACTGAGCCTGGCTACTCTATTATCAGCCTGGATTTCACAGTGTAGGTAGCTTTATATAAACTGCCCATAAACGTACTGTTTGGAGGTGGGAGAATTCAGGGAGGTCAGGGCCTTTGTCTAAGAGGAGAACACAAATCAGTAAAAGGAGCTACATATGGTTAGTAAATGGCGGACCCCAGGAGCTGAGAGACCCAAATGGACCCTTCCTGAGGACTGAGGTGCATGCAGCACAGAAGTGACAGACTTACAGAATCTTCCTGTTCCCCAAGTTAGCCCTGGGAAGCTCTAATTGGCATGCTTACTTCTACCATGGCTCGGAAGTGAGTCTTTAGGGGATTAGGTCTTGGTGTCAAAGGGAGAGATCAGCTCATCTCTGGTGGCATAGGGTCGAAGGAGGGCAGGCACCAACAGGAGGAAAATGGAGAAAGTGCAAAAGCACATAGGAGATACCTTGCTTATGTTCTCATTGCTGAGACACAATACCTGATATCTACAGTTTAGTGGAAGAAAGTTGATTTAAGCTTACAATTTATGGAGATTTTAGTCCATAGTCAATCAGATCCATGCAGCACATCAGAGAGGAAGGGCCTGGTGGGAGGAAAGCTGCTCAAGTTCTCCAGGAGGCTGACAGTGAAGGGAGGGGCCAGGAAGGAAGAAATATCCTGCCCTGTCACAGCCAGAGGGACCTTCTTCTCCCTAAAAGGCCCCACCTCTTAACCGCATGTCAACTGTAAGCCCCCATTATACAATGACTTTCCAAAGGTCCTGCCTATGATCTCATGGGACATTTGGGGGAATCTAGACTTAAACCATAACAGGAATCTTGAATCACAGGAAAAATTGGCACAGATCTTACTGTCAGCACTGAGGTACCTATGCAGTGACATGACGGGTGCCTGCTCACTTCTTTTGAGAATCCTGAAGAGCTCAGCGAGGTAAGGGACTTGATCTAAGTTTGTGTCTTCAGGTAGGCACAGGGAACACCATCTGGTCAGGAGACACACAGATGCCCCAGGATCTGCCAAGAGTCAAGATGATGATCTTAAAGGGTGATTTAGGATATTCCCAACCTGAACCCAGAGAGGTGGGTGGTCCTCTGATATCGGACTTGTGCTTGTTGTCATTCAAGGAAGCCTTGGCAGAGCTGCCAGGGTGAGGCTGCTCTCTTAGTTCTGGGTCATTGGTCTCAGTGAGGTGAAGGCCTTGGTACAAGGAGGGCAGGAACTGAGTCAGCAGAACTAAGATCCTAGGGTCTATCAAGGGTCTTGGTGAGGCAGAGAGAACCCACTCACTTCAACACACAGTATTCTAGCCTCAACTTGTCCCATTTGTCACCCGTAGTCAGACACAGGGAACATAGGTGGACTCAGGTTCCTGCACTTCTTCTTTGGAATTTCATAGCAATATTGCCATGTTTTAAAGAAGGCGGCTTACAGTCATTGCAGAGAGGGTCCTGTGCCTAAACACTTACCAACATAAAAGTGGAACAGATTCATTTTCCTTAGGCACACAGACACAACTGGCATTTCCACCTCTAGCTGTTGCCTGCAGAATGACGTGATCAAATGTATGTCCTCTGGGTGCCCCCCCCCCATCAAGGAGGGAGACACTTTTTCTGAGTTTGCCTCAGCCAAGCAGAGGACTGGGGTCTGGGCCCTGCTGAAGGACAGTTGAGGGCCCCAAATGAGCAGAGAGGAACTATCCACACATAACACTGGGGCACTGAAAAATCCAGCACAGCTCTACTATGAGGGCTGGAGGAGCAGGACTGTGCTTTCAGCCTGCAGCTAGAGGTTTTTACATTATGCTTCTTATAGGTTCTCCAGGAACAAGTTGGTGAAGGTCTTGTTGTGGAGCAGTGTCCTCAGGTCACGCAGCAGAGTAGTCCCAGTGTCAGGAGTGAAGGTGAAGTGCAGCCCATGATGTGTACCTAGGGGTTCCCCCTGCCCCAGAACACGACACGTCACAGTACCCAGGTTGCATATGTCATACCGTCTTCCCTAGAGCCTGTCCTCTGCAGTTTAACTGCACACTGAGGAGCACCCTCATTTCATTTCCCAGGGTCATGGGGCCAGTGCTTGCAGGATGATAGGAACCTGTGAAGACCTAGGGTACCCCCAAAGAGAAGACCTATAATGGGCCTCTGTGGGAGGCATCAAGAGTGTTGTTCTTAGCTGAAAACACTAATAGTCTTGCTCTCTCTTCCAGGCATCTGAGTCTTGAACAACAAGCTCTTGATGTTCCTATGGAACATCATATTGCCTCATGGTCAGGGGAGCCAAGACAGCAAGTTAGGGGGAGGCCATCCTGGCCAGAGTAGTACACAGATCCTCATGAGTGTGCAGTTTCTTAAGGAGGAGGAGGAGGAAGCAGAAGCCACTGCTTCCTCTGCAGCATTCTCTAATCACGTCCACACCAATAGAAAAGCCTGGGCTTGGGACACCAAGTTGTCCTCAGAATCCTCAGGGCATCTCCTCTCCCCTCAGTGCCATGGCTGCCACTCAAAGGAGCCAGTGCAGTGAGGGCTCGGGCCGGCAAGAGGAGGAGGGTCCAAGTCCCTCGCAGGATGAGAATGTTCCTCAGATCTTGCGCAGTGTGTTCCTAAATGACAAGTTACATGATCTGGTGCCCTTACTGTTCCGCAAGTATCAACAGAAGGAGCAGATCACCATGGAGGAAATGCTGCACGTTGTGGATGATGATTACCATGAGCACTTCCCTCTGATCTTCAGGGAACTCTGTCAGTGCATGTGTCTGGGCTTTGGCATTGAGCTGAGGGAAGTGGATCCCCCTGGCCAGACATACGAGCTTCTCCCTGTCCTGGGCCTCACTTACAAGGGGATCCTGGATGACGATGTCCAGGTCATTCCCAAAGGGAACCTCCTGATAGTCATCCTGAGTGTAATCGTCATAAAGGGCGACCGTGTCAGTGAGGAGGACCTAAGGGAACTGCTGAGAGACAGGAAGCTATTAGCTGAGAGGGAGCTCGTTATTATCGGGGATCCCTGGAAATTCATCACAGAGGATTTGGTCCAGGAAGAGTACCTGGTGTACCAGCAGGTTCCTAATAGTGATCCTGCTCGCTGTGAGCTGCGGTGGGGTCCACGGGCCCACGCTGAAACCAGCCCAGTGAAAGTCCTGAAGCACATGTTCAGTCTTGATAGGACAGATCCCAGGTCTTACCCACATCTACAGGAGCAGGCGCTGAGAGAGGCAGAAGGTCTGTCTGAGGCCCTTGAGGGCGAGGATGAGTGACAGGGTGGGGAGTGTGCTGCCACCACGTCGCTGCTTGGTCCCCACCCCACGTGAAATGAGCCCCATTCTCAGGCCGTGTTTCTGCAGAGCAGCACTTTCGTCAGCAGTGAGGCCCGGGGGGGGTGATGGAGTACTGTGCTTGACAACTTGGTGTCTGTTCTGTTTGGGTTATTTCTTAATAGGCGTGTGTTTTCTTTGTGACTTTTTGATTTCTTGTTCCTGTTTTGCAAGATCGAAGCAGCTTGGAAATCTTCATTAGAGAATGCTACTCATCTCACTGTATTCTTAGCTTTCTGATATTGTTGTTTATGATTTCAGTTATAAATGTGATTTTGTGTGATTTTGATCACAAATGTATTTTGGTCTTTCAATCCGATTTTAAGAGCCTTTCCTATTTTGTAATACAAAAAGGGAAACCTTTCATTTTATTTATAATAAAATATGATTGGAATAGGAATTATCTTGGAAATGTAGAAGGGGTTTATATGAAGTTAGATGGGCCTAGAAATAGACACAAGGAAAAAATCAATTTTTTCATTCTTATTTCTTTTTCACTGTTGTTCTATACTATTAAAATACATATATACCTTAATTTGATTAGTTTCTTCAATTATACTTTAGAAATGTATTGTCAGTAAAGAAGCCCATCTTCTCAAAGGCACATTGACACCAAACCTTCATTGCACGTGTGCCCTTTGGGAGGCCCCGTGTCTGTGTGGAGACATGAGGAAACCAGACGGAGCAGGATCCAAGCTACCCCACAGGATGGTGGAGTCCAGGAGTACCAGCAGTGTCCCCAGGTAGAGGGATGTCCCCAAGGACCTAAAGGGCAGGTAACAGAGCAGCGAGAAAGTGGAGTCTAGCAGAGAGCAGCCATGGTGAGTGCTGAACCATGGAAGTTTGGGGCTTGGAGTAACCGCAGCTTAGTCTTTGGGAGTTGGTTTTAATGCAGCTGCATCATGGTCAGGACCAGGCCCTCAGATGAGGTGCCTTGAGCCTGAGAGGATGGAAGACCACTCTGAGCAGAGCTTTTAGATGGTGGGTGAAGCTGAGAGGAATCCTTGCCTGGGATAGTTGTGAGAAGAGTGGTCCTAGGCAGGGTAAGAAACAGCAAACTTATGCACAGACTCTGCAAGGATTTCCTGAGAGGTAAGAGGGACTCTCAGGTGAAGTGAGGCACTAATATCCCTGGCCAGGTGCTCTGCTCTCTGCTAGGAGTGTCTGCTTTCCAGGGTTTTCTAGGCTCTGTTGACTGTCTTTCCTGGGAACAATTTCTCCTTGTGAGTCCAGTTTTTCTCACCACTCTTACAAAATGGACATGAGGATCTGGCCAGTCACACTGGCCTGTTACACAGTTGGGCAGAGGACGGCCTGACCAAGTGGTTCTCCCTTCATAGACCCTGCTCAGTGTTCGAGATGTCTTTCCCCTGTCTTATACTAGGAGTCCACTGGGGTAGTTTTAATTATTTCCTTTGTGAAGGAGGTTTATGCTAGTAATATTGGGATATTTAATTTTGCATGAAGTTTGTTGAAACTCCATTTGTGCTGAACTTGCCTAGTCACTAGAATGACAATGGTTTTAAGCCTCGCTGTCATAGAGGCCTCATGACCTCCAAGGCTAGACTTTTGGTGAAGGGGATATGATTGAAAATAGTTGTTCCAGTGGAAGAGGAGCTGGCAGGGAGGGGAATATGGTTTTTCACCAAAATTCCAGGAGCTCTGAATTCATTGGTCCCAGCAGGCACACACTCCATACTATCTAATCACATAATACATACTATAGGAGGGGACATATTGTGGCTAAATATTACTGAGTAGCAGTTTTGCCTCATTTTCTCTTCAGTTTTCTTTTGAGCTGCAGCTTCCCTGAGAAACACACACAAATTTTACAGAAAAACGGTGATAGATAATACTAAAACCAACTGCTTACTTAACCAACTGTATTCAATATACAGTATGTCAGAAATTCTGGCAGGTGTTTTAATAGAGTTCTTACATTCCACTGGTCCTGTAACCAAAAATGCATGTGAAACCCACTTTATAGATGAAGAACCTGAGGCCTGCTGGGCTTGGGAACTGCTCAGGATCCCTGTGTGGTAAATGCCAAGGCCAGGACTGGACTCCCAGTGTGAGGTCATCTAGAGGCCACCCTGTTCCCACTCCTCCCAGCCTGAACCCAGCTCTGTTTCTGAGTTCAGCTCTGTACTCAGAGAAATGAAAATACCTCTCAGGGTGCAGAAAGTCCCCGTGTCCAAGGCACTCACCTGGCCTGAATTAAGAATGTAAGATGAGCGGGCCATGGGTGCCCCCTACTCCCTGGGAACTGCCCAGAGTCACCTGCCCTCGCCCACGGCATGTAGAAGGCCCTGGCTGTCACTTTGCTCACCATGGAAACCCTCCAATAGCAACAGACCTTTTGACATAAAAGTTATCCTTGAGCTATGAGGCTTAGTCCCTGGGTTCTGTGCCTGAGAAGCAAAATAACACACTCTGAAGCTTTCCCAAATGGGTGATAAGTAGGTTTGACATGCAGCATAATCTACTCTTTGTCCTGGTAGGTAAATTAGGACAGTTTTTGAGACCATCTTGACATTTTTGTAGGATTTTAATGGAATGAATTACTAGAAAAGGTCCATAGAATACATAGGTAGTGATTGATCTTATGTAGGTGGTCAAACCCCAAAGCTCCCTGAGAAGCTGTAGGTGAGGCAGGGCCATGTTCACCACAGTATTGCAAAGAAATTTATCTGCTGTGGCTGAATTATGCCAAACCCTGAAGTCCTCTATACTACTGGCAGTAAATGGTTTTTTGTTGCTCTTAAAATGAAAACAAAAACACTTTCTGTCTCTAGTCTCTGGTCTGTGTCCTTCCACACAGGCACCTCTTGATTTTCAATAGGTCTAATGTCCCTAGGCCTGATGATTGGAAAAAGACAGTCATGTGCGCTGTAGAAACAACTCACAGCAGACTGACCATGAACCAAAGACAAGAGAAAATTCTAAGCCTGCTAACGCTGGAGGTTATCATGAAGGGAAGTACTGACGAGTGCTAATGAATGCAGAGCAAGTACCTGTCACGGAAATGAGATTGGTACTTTATCTGAATCATCTGTTGCATAGTGAGTGGCACTTGAAAAGGCAAGAAAATGACCATGCTTATCTCACCTTCTCAATAAATCCTCCCAGAGGGTGGAGAATGGTATCTTAACCAATCATAGTTGTTGCATTTGGTTGAGCATCTACCATGTAAGCACAGTGACACTACAAATTCTCAATATCACACAACTTACCTTCCTCACTTATTTTAGTCATGTGAGCATTATACACCCCTTGTCCTTAGGAAGGGTCATTAAATGAACCTGAGCCATTGAAATTTTAGCAGAACCATTACTTATTCATCACAGCCATTTCTATACAAGGTGCTACAAGAGTCCTGGATTAATCCTCACACCAGGGTCACACAGCACACAGACCTCTGTGTTTGCATGCCTAGGAGATTCAGCCATTTGTGTTCATTCCTTTGACAGACCAAGCTGATTCTGTACCTGGAAGGCCCTGGGCAGGAGCTGCCCCCTAGATGCTGACTGCAGAGTTTGCTTCATGCCGCCCTCACCCTTCAGGCTGGTCAACCCTTCAGGCTGGTCAACCCTTCAGGCTGGGCACATCTGTCAATACCAGCACACCTGTGATGTCTTCCCCACTGTGAAAGGCACATCATAACCCCAATCCCTGTGCTGACTGGGACTTTCTTCTTCTTGTTCCTGTGCTCCATTGGCCTCCCTCTCCTGCACTGGCCTCAGCCTGTCCAGTTTGGAGCATTCTGCTCTCTAAGTCCCGACTACCAAATGCTCAGCCCAATGCAGGACCTGGTGCTGATGGTAACAGGCAAATATCTCCACCTGAAGATCCTTGGTAAGAATTGTGCTAGGAATTTGCTGATACTATAAGACTCATTTATACTTTTGGCCTCTAGAATTTCAAGAGAATAATGTCCCTATTTCTGAGCGATTAGTCAGAGTCCATGTCCAGTTTTACCTCCAAAAGGGCCCAGAGGGGCTGCCTTAACTGAGACTACTCATCATGAGAGAGACTCAGGAAAAAACAGCCCCAATATGAAGCTTCTATGGATTTTTATTGATAGGACCAGGAAACAAAGATAAAGGACAAAGAAGAACACCTGTGCAGGAATTCACGTGGAGGACAGGGGAAGGAGAGGGTAATGACAGGGTGATGACAGGGTGGTCTGCTACATGACTGACCTTAGGACCAATCTAAGTAATATATCAGAGCATGGGAATGATGAGGGCCAGGGCATTCATTCCATAATGCAATGTGTTTTGATTCTATGTGCACTTGAGGTTTGGGGCTTGTGGGCCCCCAAAGTCCTTTACCTTTACAAGTCTATCTCATATATACTGTGGCCAATGCACCTACAAAATAAATTTACACTGTTTTAGTATGCTGGCTAGGATGTAGAGAAAAAGGAATTCCAGCATATGCTAGATGGAAATATAAATTAATACAGCCATTATGGAAAATGGTATGCAGTTTCCTAAAACAATAAGACACACAACTTCCACATCATCCAGTTATCTCTCCTCGGGGTATACACCTAAAAGAAATGGAAGCAGTGTGTTGAAGAAGCATCTGCACCCCAAGCAGAGCTGTTCCCAGTAGCCGAGGTGTGGAAGTGTACTGAGTGTCCTTCCAGTAATGGATGGATAAAGAAAATGTGGCAGGAACACACCGTGGAAGACACTCGCCCATAGGAAATGAGGTCCTGTCATTTGCAGCAGCATGGATGAAACCAGCCTCATGATAACTGAAACCATGAAGGCACAGAAAGACCAGTACACCTGAGCTTACTCATGTGTGGAATCTAAAATAGTTAATCTCACAGAAGTTGACAGTGTGATAGTGGATTCCACAGGCATCAGACATTAGGTGGGGGGAGAGATGGGGAGAAGTTGGTTAACATCTGCTAAGCTAGATAGGACAAATGAATTCGGGCATTCCCTTACATAGTAGAGAGACTATAGTAACAATTTATTATGAAATAAAAGCTTGAAGAAAGGATTTTGAATGTTTTTGCCATAAATAAATAATAAATATTTGAGGAGATAAATATTAGTCTGATTTAAAAATTACAAATTATGTACATATATTAAAATGATACATGGTATGCCAAAATAGATCCAATTTTCATGCAGCGGTTAAATTTTTAAAAAGATTTACTCTCTTAAGAGAAATGTTTTTGATAATTTGTGATAGTGACAGCAGAAATCTAATACAATCTGCTGAAGATGTGTTCTTAATTCTATTTGAAAACATAAGATGAAGTGACTGCACATCAATGCTTCTTTAACAGAGAGCAGAGAACAGTTGTGATGTGGACGCACAGTGTCCCCTCAAGTCATGCTGTGCTCACACTGTGAGTGGCGAGTGCTGGATAAATGTCTGAAGCTGGCTGTGGTGGACCAGCTGCTTAGGAGACTGAGGCAGGAAGGTCACTTGAGCTCAGGGGTTCAGGGCCAGCCTGAGAAACACAGAGAGATTCCATCTCATTAAAAAGTGCAGATAAAGGTCTATTGTGCGTGGGCTGTGGTACTCACTGTGCTGGAACCTCAGGTGCAAAAAAGAAATAAAAACAGGGTCATTTCTGTTGGAAGTTGGGACAGACACATGAATACCAAATGTGTGTCTCTCTTCTCTTCTGATAACTGTTCATCTATTATTAGCACATATTTTCCTCCTACATGTTAAGGACTTCATCACACATTGTGATTACTTTTATTTTAAACAATTACAATTTAGACCCATTGATGCACTAAGGAAATCATCTTTATACTTACACATACAGTTGCAATTTCCAGTGCTATTCATTGCTTTGGATAGATGGAGTTTTCTCTCTGGTATCATTTTCTGTCTGCTTTGAGGACTTCTTTAACATTTGGTGTGATATATATCTATTATTATTTAATTCTGAAAAATACATAATTTTACCTTAATTTTTTTGGTTCTGGGAATTGAACTCAGGGACTCTCACTTGCCAGGCATACGCTGCCCCTCCGAGCCACATTCCTTGCCCTTCACTTTGCTTTCCAATGTAGTTTCCCTGGGTGTAGAATTCTAGGTGGATATCTTTCCTTGGCATTCCACAATTTACTCCTCTCTTTTCAGATTTTCTTTGTTTTTGATGAGAAATATGCTATTGTCTTAATTTTCATTCTAGTATAATTGTTTTTTCTCTGGTTAACTTAAATACTTTCACCTTATCACTGATTTTAAGAAATTTCATTACTGAGTGTCAAAAGTGTTTCTTCCATTTTTTGGTGGAGATTCTTTAACTTCTTGCATCTGTTTACAGTTTACAGGTTTCAACACATCTGGGTGATTTCATCCAGTACTGCTTCAAATATGTCTTATATCCTTGATATTCCCTCTCCTTGTTAGGACACTTGCAGTTGCCTCATAGCTCACAAATGACTATTCACTATTTTCTGGTTTTCTATTTCTCTGTTACATTCTGGGACTTTTCTTTTGTCGTATCTTTAAGATTACTATTTTTTTATGTCATATCCAATTTGGCCCTTGTACATTCTATTTTAATTTTTAAATTCAAAAATTACAGATTACACATTTCAAAGTTTATTTGGAATTTTTATATCTTCTTTATCTCTATTTTATATGTTTGATTTTATTCTCAGATTTTGAATATACAAAATTCAGTTTCAATAATTTTATTATTATTCTCTGCTATCATCTGTCTCATTTGTACTTCAATCATGTCGTTTGATTTCCCTTCCAATTATTCATGCTACCTACCATCCTGTTTCTTTGAATGCCTGCTAATTTTGATCAGATGATGAACACTGTGAATTTAACCTTGTTGAGAGCTGGGTATTTTTACCTCTATAATAAATATTCCTGAGCTGGGTTCTGGACATAGTTAAGTTACTTGGAAATAGTAAGATCCTTTGAGTCTTCCTTTAGGTTTTGTTATGTGAGATCAGAACCGTGCTAGATCTCCAGTCAATGTTTCTTTACAACTGAGACATAACCCCTCTGAGCACTCCAGCCCCGTGCCCTAATGACAGTGAGGTTTGTCCCTTACCTGATGCTTACAGGAATGAACCCCAGCCCTTTGGGAGCTCAGGAGATTTCCGTGTGCACCTCTCTCTGTTTCAGTACTGCACACTGCAAGGTCCAACCATCTCAGTCTTCCTGGACTCCAAGTTCCATGTCCTCAACTCAAATAAATCAGGCTCACTCACCTAACAAAGTCTTTTAATGATCTCTCATACTGATATCACTCCATGTAATTCCGTTTTTGTCTCAGGATTTTTCTCAGCACCATATTATTTTTTTTCCTTTCTAGAAGAGGTACACACCCTTTTTTGTACTGTAGGCACGTTTGTCCATAGCATTTAAAAAATAAAACTCTAAATTCCCGAGTTTTACCAAAGTATTTTTATCTCAAAATGTTTTCATAGATTTTCATGTATAAAGTATGTGTATGTAAATTATTTGCTCTCAGTTAAATAATCTTGTAACATTTTTGTCTTCCCCTTTTAAATTATGAATTTAGACATTTTTTATTCACCCCTCATTTCCTTTATAAAATAAAAAAGCTTTTCTTGTTTTTTCCACATTCTCATATTGTTTCCTTTAGGTATATTTCCTGTTTGTCTAAAAGATTTGCTGTTTTTTTCACATGTTAAATAATTATACATTACTACTACATTGTCCAGCATGTGTTGATATCAGATGATATAGTTGATATCAGATGATATAGTTGACCTTTTCTCGAAACTCCTGTATCATGTATCCCTTGCTTTATATGTTCAGTTTCTTGCACTTTTATCTGTGTTCTAAACCATTGGTTCTCAACAACTGTCTTTTCAAAATCTTTCAGTCTAATATTGGATATTTCAGCTTGTCTGGCCTTTTCAAAAACAAATTTCGGTTTGATGATTATTACTCATTTTTCCTAAATTTGATTTTATTAATTACTGCTCTTATCTCTCAGATTGTTTGCTTTATATTGTATGTATTTTGCTTTCTTTATATAGTTTCTTAAAGTGGAGGGTTAGATTATTGATTTTAATCTTTTCATTCTTTCTAGGATAAGCATGTAATGAGATAATTTTGTCTTTATGACTTTGACAGAATCCCACAAATTCTAATATGTTGTATGATTATTTTCTTTATGTTGAAATTAGTGTTTTAATTTCACTGAATAGTCGATTTCTTCTGAAATCTAGATTGGCAAAAAATGTATCTTATACTGTTATTTAAAACATTTGTGGATTTGTAGATTTTTAAAAATATTTTTAGTTTAATTCATTAAGGTTGGAGGACACATTGTCTTAGTCCATTTCATGCTGCTACAAACTAATTTGTAATGATCACCAACATATTGGCTCACAGTTCTGGAGGCCAGAAATCCACATTCAAGGACCCAGCATCTGGCCATGGCTTTCTCACTGCTTCATTCTATGGCAGAAGAGCAAGAACTGAGCAAGAGAGAGCAAGTGACCAAACACGCGGCCTCCAGACCTTTTATAATGGGCATCAATCCATTCATGAGGATGAAATGCTCATAACCTAAGCTTTTCCCCTTAGACTGAACCTCTCATCATTATTGTATTGGAGATTAAGTTTACAGCACATGCTCTTTGATGATGCATTCTTACCATGGGCATACTTTGCATGATTCCAACTGCGTTAACATTTTAAGAGATATTTGGGTTACTTTGGTGAATATTCCACATACACTTGAAAATAATGTGTACCCTCAAGTGAGCTAACTGTATCCTTCCTTCAGGTCCTTCTGTATTGTAAATTCTGTTTACTGTCATTCACTCAGAGGAGAGTGGTAAAATCTCCAAATAGTGTGTTAGAGATTTGACTGTTCTGTTTTCTGTCCCATTAGGGTTTGTTTGATGTATGTTTAGGCTGTACAGTTAGGAGGTACACACATTTAGCTTTATTATGTGTTCTGAGTGGATTGATTCTTTTATCATTATGTAATGTCCATTTTCTGCACCGTCTAGACCTATTTGGCATAGGAGCAGGCAGAGAGGGGAGGGGAAGGAGAGGAAATAAGAACTGAGATATGTTATGTAAATATACTAACTTTCCACAAGGAATGTAATTAACAGGTAGTGAAAACAGGTACTAATAAAAATTAAAAATAGAAAAAAAATTGAATTTTTTTCTTTTTCTGCAAAGGTGTTTTGACAGTTTTTCATTTATTGTCCGTATAAGACCTTTATTAGACACATGATATGCAAATATTTTCTACTGTCTTGCACCTTCAATTTTCATGCTGTCTTTCTTGGTGCAAATGCTTTTGATTTTGAGTAAGTGTAATTTATCATTTTTTTTCCTTTTATGAATCACGCTCATGGATGTTGTTTAAGACCTCATCACCTAACTAGGTCATGAAGATTTTACTGAATAATTTTCTTTTAAAGTTCTTATATTTTCTAAAATTTTTTCTACTTTCTGTCTCTCTCTCATTTTATATAAGTTTTAGTAGAGGTCCAATTTTATGATATGGATATTTATTTGTTCCAATACCACTTATTGTAAAAGGTAATACTTTTCATTAAACTGCTTAGATCTTTGTAAAAACCGAATGGGCTATGTTTGTGTGAGTCTATTTCTGGAGTTTACAATGTTCCATAAGTTTATGCATCTATCACTTACCCAATACCACGTTGTGTTGTTCAATAAAGATTTGTAGTAAGTCTTAAAAATCAGGGAGTATGATTTCATGACTTCTGTTTTACTTTTTAAAACTTGTGCTCTTATATTTGCCTTGTCCTTTATATACATTTTAGATGAACTTACCTACATCTAAAAAAAATTCTCCTGGGATTTTGATTGCCATTGCTTTGACTGTACAGATGAGTTTTTGTGAGAAGTTACTGCTTCACTATATTGAGACAGTTCATGTACACAGGATGATTTTCCATTTTTCTGGGTCTTTCTTTTATTGGCATTTTGCAGTTTTGACAGCAGAGATACAGTGCATGTTTTCTTAGGGTTTTTTGTGAATATTTTATTTACTTTTATTATTGAAAATGGTATCGAAATAATTTTAGTTTCCAAAGTTTATAATTATTACATGGAAATATTATATCTGTATGTATTAACAGTCTCTGTCATGAGCTCTTGCTAAACTCACTTATTTGTACTAGAAGTTTTTTTACTTTTTCCTAAATTTTTTATATAGATAAGTGTATCTTATGAGAAAAACTATGTCTTATTTCATTCTGATCTGTATGCCTCTTATTTATATTAAATATTTTATTCTATTGGTAATAAAATTTTGTAAAGAATAAGTGGGAGTAGATATCCTTCTCTTGATTTTGATCTTAGGTGGAAGGATTTCGTTTTTTCCTACAAAGTTTGATGCTAGCTGTAGATTTTTTGTAAATATCATATATCAGGCTGTTTCTATTTTTTCCTTTAATGAGGATCCTTCACCATAGGTGGAGATTGTATATTATTGTCAAATGCATTTTCTACTTAGTTTGAAAATATTATAAAACTACTTAGTTTGTTATTATCAATTATTACATTGATTTATTATGACATATTGAATTAGTCTTGCATTCTCCAGAAAAATCCCATTTAATGATGTTATATTATAATTTTTATATATTTATGGGGTTTTTTTGGTATTTTGTTGGAAGATTTTGTATCTATGTGCCTGAAGGATACTTGTAGTTTTCCTTCTTTCTGCTATCTTACCTTGGTTTTGATATGAATGTAGTGCTAACCTTATGAAATGAATTGAGATTTTTTTTCTCCTTATATTTTTTGAAATACATTGTGTAGAATTGCTTATAATTCTTTATAGACTTAGATGAAATCACTGATACATCCATCACATCTAGATATTTCTTTTCAGAAAGCTTTAAAACATATCATTAAGTTTTTTATTTATTGAATTATGATCAGGTGTCACGAACTGGGTGAGTGCATTAAACCATGGACATTTATTTTCTCATAGTCCTGGATGCTGGAAGACTGGGATGGAGTTGCCTCAGGGAAGCATTCTCCTGAGACCCTTCTCCTTGTTTTTCAGGTGGCCATAAACATGCTGTAGTTTCACATAAGCATTGCTTTGTGTGCACAGCCCTGATGTCTCTCTATTGTTCAAATCTGCTTTATTCAAAAGGATGTTACAGAACCAGTCTCTTTATGCCCACTGCACAATATACTGATCATCAAAACAAAAAGTTTGGTAACACAGAAAGACTATTTGCAAGATGTCCAAGCATGGTGAGGGAGAAATTTTTGAAATCTGTGATTCAGGGATTCAGATGGGACAAAGAGGGACAATGCCTTAAGGAGTGGGAAAAGGTAACTGGATGTAAATAATCAGTGGTCTGCATGTGCACAATCGATCTTCCTAGCTCCCCAGTGGTCATATGTTCTGAATACGGAACCATTACTGTGATCTGACTGTGGAAGTTTTGGATGTTTGACATCAAAATGTCATCTATTGGACACCTCCCAAACTCAAGTGATGTGTGGATGGAGTCCACCAGGGCAACCTCCCAGTCTCAGAAAAGGAAGCTAGGCAAACTTTATCATCATGACCCAGCTGGCAAAGGCAATGTCTACAGGAATACTAGTGGCAGACTGGTAGTAAGATTTCTCAGCTGCAGAAATTATAAAATTATTTTTCATGTCAATGCAAAGAAAGTAACTAAAAGCAACTGAACATAGAGGCTTTGTTTAGGTCTTTCTTTTGGTTTGAAGGAGACCAGTGAGATGGAATTCAAGCTCAGCCTAATGACTTTATTTTACCTCCATTGCCTCTTTAAAGAACCTATAACCAAACACAGTCACATTCCGAGGTAATGCAAAGGGACAAACAAATGAATTTGGTGGTGATAGAACAAAATTCAGTCCATAATAATATCCAGTAGAGCATAAGGCTTATCACAAGAGAAACTAGAAGTTACCTTGAAATGAACAAAAATAAAAATGTACGTAACTAGGGCTTGCTCTATAGCTTGGTTGGTAGAGCTCTTGCCTAGCATGCATGAGGCACTGGGTTTGACCTCAACACTGCAAAAGAAAAAGTAAAGAGAAAAAGCATTTCATAAAAATTGTGAATGCAGAGCAAGCAGAAGTCAGAAATATGAGCTATACAGGTACCTTTAAAAAGAAAAATGACCTCAAACAAAAACCTCGTCAGAGGCACATAGAGTGGAAAAGTGCAAATCCACCCAAAGTAAGCATTAAAAAGGGAGTAATAATGAAGGTTAGAGTAGAAAGAATGAAACACAGAATAAAAATAAGTGGAGAAATTGATGTAAAGAAAGGTTGACTTTTGAAAAGATGAATGAAATTGACATATCTTTAGCTAGACTAAGCAAGATAATAGGAGCACAAAATTACCAAAGTCATTCTGAGAAGCTCTATAGTGCATAATTATAATACATTCTGGAGAAGGCAAAGTAAGACAGATGACAAAAGAGCCATGATTGATAGTGGTTCGTGGAGATGGAAGGGAAGAGAGATTGATTAGGTGAAGGGAAGGTAATTTTTTTAGGGAAGGAAGTTTATTCTGAAAAATCCTGTAATTGTGGTTCCTTCACAATTACACGTTTGTCAAAACTCGCTTAAAACGACTCTGAGGAAAATGTAGTGTCTTTAAAATTTGAATATGAATGAGTCCACAAGAATAGTGTTAAAATCACTATGTGTATTGTTGCCTCGTAATTCCAAGTTGTGGAAAAGGCAATGTGGAACATTTCTCTAGCACTCCCACCAAATATGAACCTGGGATGCTCAGGATAGGCGCATTGCAAGATGTTTCTTGGCAATTGAGTGAATCCTTCAGAAGAACTCCCCCTCAGAGTTTGGGGGAGAAACTGGGTGCAGGGATGTGGGCCTGAAACATATCTTGTTGGTCTCCTCCACAGCTCAATGTATGGATCCCTGCCCTATTTGACAAGTACTGTGCTTCACCCCACTCTGGGCTAGAACAAGTTATGCATGTCTACAGGGCTCTATGACATGACATAAAACATGCATGACAACAGTGTTTCAGAGTGTAAAGGAAAACAACACCAATCAGTGCACACTTGAATCACAAGACATATACATGTTCAGGAATACTAAAACTATTAGGAAAGGTATGCCTTGGACACACAGTAAAAGGCACTTCTGATGTCCTTGTTTCTTTGTGGTAGGCATTTCACATGTAGGTGATTTTGCATAGAAACACAAATCAATTGCTCAAAGCTAAGAGTTGCCCTGAGTCTCAAAAGAGATTTGGACTTTGGCATTTCAAAAATGCTGGAATTGTTCAGACATGGGGAAGGGGTTAGTTTGGTTTTAGTCCTATGAGGGATAGTTGAATTATGTTGGGTTTAATTATGAACTTAGTATTAGTGTCTTTATTTGCAGATTAAATATGGTTTAAGAAGATGTGTTTGAGTGTGAAATTCACAGGGGATGAATTGTGATCTTTAATCTTGACAGCATAAGAAGCAAGTTAACCTAGCAGTTTAGGATAGGATGCTCCTAGATGTGTGTGCATGGGTTGTGGAATCGTGGCCTTCAGTGATCCATGTGGTCTCTGGCCCCTTCCACTCTGGTACTGTTTCCCAGTTCTGCTTCCAAGCCACCATGAACTGAGCAGCGCTGTGCCTCCAAGACTTTCTCCCATGCTGTTTCTGCTTTGGAGTCAGCCTATTACAGACTGAAAACATGAGCCAATTAACCTTTGTTCCTTGCTGTTGTGGTTGTTATAGCAGCAACATGACAAGCAAGTGTGGGTTACTGTCTTGTGCTTCTGGAATTAACTATGGGAAAAAACAGGAGAGAGAGAGAGAGAGAGAGAGAGAGAGAGAGAGAGAGAGAGAGAGAGAGAGAGAGACCTAGCAGACCCACAAAAACAAAAGCAACTTAATGTAAACAACAAAATATGAGGATGCCCTGGGGGAAACTGAAGACTGGATCTGATCCCTGCGTGTGGGCAGGGGCAGGGAAGCTGAGGCCTGCCTAGGTAGCACATGACAGCATCAGTCAGGAAAGTTTGGAAACTCCTGCCTCTGTCACTGCATGGGCTGAGGCAGCATCTCATACCAGAGATGCCAGTGACCTACGGGTAACATCAGCGAGCAGGAGAAGGAGACAGCCTGGCTGCAGAGGCTGAGCTAACATCCACCTGAACCCACCCTAGTGGGCGAGGACTGGCTTTCACAACCATCACTATTTTAATGGACTGTAAGCCATGGACCAGAAATAGAATAGCAAGCAAAAATTGTGAAGTGCGCACAGGTAATGGGGAAAAAAATAAGAACCAAGATGTATCATGTACAGGTACAAATACCCAATGATAAGTGTAAATGAATTGTATACCTAAAATGTACCAATAAAATGTACCAATAAAATTAATTAAAAAAATTGAATCATGCAGAGTAACAGTAGATATGCTTTCATCTGATAATCATATGTAGTCTACCTACATTCACTTGCAAATGTATTTGTACAAATATGTACATACTTATCTATATGTACATATACTGTACATTAGTGTAGTCTACATGGATACTTACTACACTTCTCTTTCTATTGATATAAAGTCCACACAGCCATCTGGTAGAGAGGTTAAATAGATTCCTGTTTCTAAGTGAGCACTGGAAAGTGAAAATCATGCTCTGCATTATGAAAAGTGGGTTCACTTAACAGATGCAGGGCTTGCTCCAAGTCCCTGCTGCTGTTCACCCTGTTCCCACTCAACATCAGTCTTTTAGAAGGAAATGGTGGTGAGATCTGCCTTTGGCTGGTGAAGAGACCTCATAGGAGGTCAGCTCTAGAGAACCTGAGCAGCGATGTCAGCCTGATATTTTCCCTCCCCTCCCAAGGCTGGCACCACAGGGGACTCCTGGAGATGGAGAGAAGCTCAATGAGGTGGGCAGGGCCAGGGTCCAGGCTCTGCCAGAAACCAAGATAACAACTCACAAGGAGGATGGAATATCCTGCAAAGTCTAGTTCTGATCTTGGGGTCAGATCCTGTGCACATTACTGGATATGACAACACCTACTCCCCAACCCATTGAGGTCCCATCTATGTGCAGCCTTATTCTGAATTCCTTGTGTGAGAGGAGTGACAGGAGTAGAAAGATCTTGGCTCAGTTAGGTGTCCAGGTGACAGCCTATGGGTGTTGTAAGAAATCCCCAACCAGTTGAGAGGGTCCCCAAATGATCCAGGTCTCCTTTCCTTGTCAGCCCTGCTCCCTCAGGAAGCATTTTCAAGTGAGACCTCTTTCCACCTAGGAGACCTTAGGGGTTAAAGCCTTGGACTGAGGGGAACAGACTGAGGTCCATAGAAGATGGAAGTCTGGGCTCCGCAGGAATCTAAGTGACGACCCCTAAAGAGGAAGGAGAAGACACCAAGAATCACATTGCGCTGCTTCAGTCAGTCAGCCCTGGGACATCCCAGGCATGTTGCTGGATGTGACATACATTGGCTCCTGCCTGCTGTGGTCAGAGAGAGGTGAGATCTCTTCTGAGCTTCTTCCTTCAGATGAGGTGAGCAGAGAGGGCCGGGCCCTGTAAGAGGTCATGTTAAGGGGTTGTGGGAGGAGTGAGGAAGACTTACCACAAAGAGAGGGTTCCCAAACAGTCCAGTTTTACCTAGATAGTCTGCTTGGGCTCCAGGGAAGAATTCTCAGGTGGGGATCCCTTTGATCACGTGGGACACAGGCTGCAGAGTCAGATCCTTTGTTCTGAGGTCCAGGCTTCCAGGCTTCAGGCAGAGGGGAGAGGACTGGTGAGGGCCTGGTGTCAGGTCAAAGAGAGGGATGAGGGAGGACCGAGGAAGCCCCACTCGAGAAAGAGAGAAAGGGGGCGAGACAGAGAGAGAGACAGACAGGGACAGAGACAGAGAGACAGGCAGAGAGACAGAGAAAGAGAACAGAGACACAGACAGAAAGACAGAGCGAGAGAGACACAGAGAGAGAGACCCAGAAAAATTTAAAGATGATTGTTGTCAGGGCTGGAGATTTAGCTCAGTGGTTTCGCTCCCTGCACAAGGTCCCAAGTTCAATCCCCGGTACGAGGAAAAAAAAAAAGATTATTTTCAGTACTTGACTCCCCAGAACGGTTCTCAGGTGAGCAAGTGAGTGTCCCCTTCCCTCAGGGGACCTGGAGTTCCCTTGAATTCCCTTGTTTAGAGTTCCCTTCTTCAGGTGAGAGCAACATATAGGACCAGGCTCAGGTAGGTCAGGTAGAGGGGCTGTTGGGGACCAAGGAAGCCCCTCCCCAGGTAAGGGACCCACAGGTGATCCAGATCCGCCCCTGTATCAGAGCTGCAGCACACTGGGGTAGGTTAGTGAGGACCAGGCCCTGCCCTTGTCAGCCACAGGGATCCTGGGAGTCACGGCCTGGTCCTCAGGTCTGTGCTGCTGTGGGAACTGAGACAGGACCTGGGCTCAGTTAGGGCCCGGTGAGGGGCTGCCCTGGGGGGACTGAGGAAGCCCCACCCTGATGGCATCCAGAATAATCCAGGTCTGCCTCTGCTGCCCTTCTGTGCCCCAGGACATTATTCTCAGGTGAGTGCTGCCTGTTGCCCCGGGGACCAACCTGGACAGTTAGAGCCTTGTTCTGGGGTTCTTGCCTCAGGTGGCAGAAAAGGCTGGCTGGGCTCAGTTAGTCCACTTCAGGCTCTGGGCGGGGGAGGCCCCGCACCAGGGAGAGGGCCCCTAAGTAATAATCCGGCTCTGCCTCTTGTCACAGCCCTGCACCACCCAAGGCAGAGGAAGCCGCACCCCAGATCTACCCCAGGGGACCCCGAGTGTGAGAGTCTGGCTGTGAGGTCCACGCTGCAAGGGTGGGGAGCAGAGAGGGCCTTGGCTCCTTTAGGGGTGATGGGGAGCCGCTGTGGGAATGACGAAGCTGCTCCCCAGACTGAGGGCTCCCAAGCAACTCAGACCTGGTTCTGGGGCTGGCCCTATGCATTGTGGCACAGAACTCTCAGGTGAGCACCCACATTCTCCCCACGGGCTCTGGGAATCTGACCCTTATTGTAAGCATGGTTCCTTAGGTCCTTGGAGCTAAGAGGGCCCCAGCTCTGTTAGGTCAAGGAATGATGCTGAGGGCAGAGTGAGGAAGCCCCTCCCCAGGTAGACGGTCTAGAAATGATCTTGCCTTTCTGCTGTTGTCAGCTTTGGACTCGCAGAGCTAGTGGATATGTGCTACATTGAAAGCACTAGAGGTGACTCTGTGTACATGCTTGCCTTGGTCCTGGGCTTAGGAGAGGACCAGCCAGTGAGGTCCAACTCCAGCCTGGGCTCTATTTGGGGACCAGGAAGCAATACATGACTGTATGAAGGCTCCACATCTTCATTCCCAGTCTCACCCACAAATTTCCTGGTCCCTGGTCTTGTACATTCATTTCTTAGTCTGACTTTTGTAGACATCACCCAGGGGGAAAATGCTTGTCCTAGTTGTGTGAGCTCTGATGATCTGAAAGCAAATGTGCCTGTCTGGGGACTGTGACCTTTTCCACAAAGGCTCCCAGCACCCCTAGAGTCTGCTGCACAGGGCATAGATGGTCAATTGTTGACCATCAGTAGTCTTCCTTCTAAACTGTGAATGTCAATTACAGTTCTACCGTGACCTCTACTTTAAAAGAAACTCCCTTCACCTCCTTGAGAGGGTGAGGAGAAGAGTGGGAGGTGAGTGTGGACCACCTTGAGGCAGGTGATCAGTGAACTCCAAGACCTGCGATCTCTTCCAGGACCTACAGTCATTGTACAGCAAGAAGATGGAACATCTACGGAGGGGAGACCAAGCACCTGTCTCCCACACAAGAAGAGGACCAGTTGCCTCTCTAATTCTGGTGCCCCAGCAACTCCTGGGTCAGAGCACAAGCCTACCTCGTGGAATGTACACTCAACTGGCCAATGGGCTGCCAATGGGCAACCAAAGGGCCACCAGGCTCCTCTGACCGTGGTGACCAATGTCAGTCAGGCTACAGAATCCCCTTCTTCCATTGGACTGCTTCTTCTACCCAGAGGACCTCCCATGCGCCCATGGTTGGCCATCCTGCCACCCCTCTCAGGATCCTCAATGTGCTGCGCCCCCAACTGCCTTTGTGTGGACTGCTGCTCTTTTGCCACCCCTGTGTGCCTGTGTCCATAGTGCCTGCTGGGCCTGCTGCATGTGTGGCTACCATCCTTTATCCCTCTACTCTGCTACACTGCCTGTCCCTACTGCCACTGTGTCTCAGAATACAGGACAACTACCAGTTGATCTCTTGCGTACCCAGCTACACAGGACACCTGAGGTAAAGGCAGTATTTGATCTGAACATGGGCTGTTAAATAAAAAGCTTCAGAAATCCACAAGTGCTCACATCTGCAGTCATTTTCTTCCTTTCAATGCAGCACAACCTGTCCCCCACATCCCAGGGCATCTCTTGTTTATGTGGTAGAGACATTAGCAAAACATTATTTCCTGGTGTAATGCAGGGACCAAGCATATACTCCATAGCAACCTAGAAGGAAGCTCCCTGGATGACCCCTCTTCCCCCTTACAGAGAGCTTGTTTTCAACCATGAGAAGAACACTGAGGTTGAAATCAAAGCAAATTGCTGTGTTACTTGGTAATACAGATTACTTGGAAAGTGTGGGGGTGTTCCACATAGGTGAGGCAGGAGACTGTACAACAGGCAACAACCATGGGGATTGTACAAGAGATTTTGAAACAATAATGCAATAATGTTATTCAAAATGACTAATAACAAGGGCCACCCTGGTGTATGATCAAATAGAATTCCTGGGCTGATGTTCTTACAATAAAATGCAGTGTAATTTAGAATATGGAAAATGGATGCACCTTGAGATTATGTTAAGTGCAATGTGTCAGACACATGGGGTTAGATAGTGCATAATTTTCCTTATATGAGAAACCCAAAATAGAAATAAATTAAAGAGTAAAAGAAAAGATAATAGGAAAGGGAGATAGATCTTTTGGAAAAGTGAAGGGGAGCTAGAGATGGAGGGAAGGGGTATGAGTGAGTGAAGGGGAATAAAAAATTGTTAAGATATGTAGTGTCCAGACTCCCCAAGAGGAATGTAATCGTGTACTGCAAAACTGTACTGAGAAAATAATAAATAGAATGAATGTTTCAATTTTAAATATTTATGACAGTAAGAGGCACATTGGCATTAATGCTCCTCACAATAATTTCACTTGTTTCTGAAAGAGTTATCTCTTCTTTCTTGTCACTTTCTGAATCAGTTCTGGAACAACTTTTCTAGAAGTAGGTGTCTTTACTTTTACTCTTCTGGCTGCCTCGATACCCTGTAGGGGTCGGAGTCTGTAGTCAGGGAAAGAACAGAATAAGGACCTCATTAAGTTTTCTGGCTAATCCTGACTAGAAAGAATTAAAATTTTACTAAAGGAATTCCCTCGGAAACAATTACAAGGACATAAGTAGAGAGAAAAAGAAGAAAAAAATAGATATAAAAAGACAGCAAATAGCACAAATGATTTTGGGACTTGCACCAAAAGATCGGAGGAAAAGCTGACAGGCAAACACAGAGAGCCAGGGGCACTAAGCCAAAATAGTCTCCCTCTCTGCCTCCAATAAGATGCAAGGGAGACAAAAGGGGATGGGGAGACACATTCCCTTACTACCTCTAAGGCCCTTCCTAATCAGCCAGCTGTTCGTCCCAGATATAAGGCCATGACAAAGACAAATGAGCAAAAAGAAGTCAAGGAAAGCCCACCAAAAGGAATGTACAGTTAGGTAAGGGTGCCTGGTTTAATCCAAGGACAGCCCAGGAAGCCAATCAAATTGTGCCAGCGAAGAAGGGACCCTATAACCCAATAAAAGGAAACCAGAGACAAAGGCCCATGGAAAGTTCATCTTTCTGGAACCCCTGCCCCCCTTCAAGGCAGCTTTCTCTCCTGCTTTTTCCTCCTTAGCCATAAAGGGTCTTCCTTTTCAACTCTGTCCATTTAATTCATTACTGGTGCTGAGTTTGCGACCCTGGTTGGCTCTGCTCCCAGCAGAGCAGTGGTGCTCACTCTAGAAGTGACAAAATCATTGAAAAAGTTTAATTTTTCATGGTGATTTTGACTTTTGGGAAGAGCCAGAAGTCCCATGGTGTCAGGACCGATGAAGAAGGTGGCTGAGGACACACCCTAAACTTCCTCAGGGCCTGCCTTTCCCTTGGATGCCACTGGGAAGCAGCATCCATCTGCCCCCATCTCTCCACACAGAAACACAGACAGGAGGCCGTGTGAAGACCAGCAAGAAGGTGGCCGTGAGCCCGGCCACAGACCCCTTCTAATCCCAGATAGTCAGGTGGCAAAGCCAGAGGCTTCACAAGTTGCTCAGTGGTAGAGTGAGTGCCTACCCCCATGACCCACCTGGCAAAGGTAACAACTATGGCAATGTTAGTGTGTGAATGATAGCCTGCAGAACCTCCAAACTTTGAGTTCTTTCAAGTTAATGCAAAGGAAATACCTAAGAGCATGTGAAACAGGATGCTTTCTTCAGGATTTTACTTGGTTTCAAGGATATCAGTCAGATTGCATACAAGTTGACCTTAATGACCTGATGGCCTGTGGGTACCTCCATTAACCATTTATTTATTGTTTTTATTAGTACACATTTGTAATACATAATTAATACATTCATCCTGGGGAGTTGAAACATGTACAGAACACATTTAATCTTTCTTACTTCCATTTCCCTTTATCTACCCCTTTCTTTGTCTGTAGGACCCTTCCCACTGGCAAAAGGTCTACCTCCTTGTTTTCTATTTCTCTTTTATTTTTCCTCATTCAATTATTTGTAGTTTGGATTTTATATATAAGAGAAACCATACTGTATTTAAGCTTGTGTGTCTGATTTCTTTCACTAAGCGTTACAGTCTCAATGTGCATCCATTTTCCTAAAAATGACTCAAATTTATCCTTCTTTATGACTGAGTAATGCACTGTATTTTGTATAAACACTGTATTTTCTTTTTTTCCCTCCTTCTATTAATGGACATATAGGCCAATTCCCAAGTTCAGCTATTGTGAGTTGTGCTGCTGTAAACATGGATATTCATATATCACTGTAATATGATGTTTTTCACTCTTTGAAAGACATCTAGAAAGGCTGGGTCCAGTTGAATTTCAAATTTTAATTGGTCTAGGAATAGCTGTACTGTTTTCCTAAGTGGATATACTAGTTTATACTTTCACTAATAATGGAGAAAGGGTCTTTTTTTCTGTGGAGTTTCTCACACATTTATCACTTTTAAATTCTTGATGATAGCAATTCTTCCTGGAGTAAATTTGAATGTCAGTGTTGTTCTAATTAGTATTTTGCTAGTGACCAAAAATGTTGAGCCTTTTTCATGTACTTATTGGCCATTTCTATTTTTCCTTTGGAGAAATGTCTAGTCATTTCAATTGCCCGTTGTTTGATTGAGTCTTTTATTTTGGGCAATTTAATTTTTTCAGTTGTTTATGTAATCTGGATATTTGTCCTCTATAACAGGAGTGACTGGTAAATTTATTTCAATTTTTTAGGTTGTCTCTTCACTGTGTAGGTTGGTTACTTTGTTGTGTAGAATCCCTTCAATTTGATATAATCCCTAGTTTTAATTTTTGTGTTATTTCTGTATTGTATCTCTTTAAGCACCCACAACCAAACACCATCACATTCTTTGGTACTGAGTGGGGACAGTCCTATGAATATGCTGGTAAGGGGACAAAATTCAGTCCATTAGAAACAACAAATGTAGTACAGGAAATGTGACAAGAGAAAGTAGAAGTTATGTTAAAATGAACAAAAACAAAACTGTATATGACTTGGGCTTAGACTGTAGTTCAGTTGGGAGAGATCTTGCCTAGAATGCAAAAGGCCCTGGTTTGATTGCAGCATGACAATGAAAAAAAAGAAAAATAAATGCATATCAAAAAAGTTATAGGATGCACAAAAACAGCAGTCATAAATTTAGCATTATAAAGCCTATGATGTCCTTAAAAAGGAAAGTGATGTCAAACAATAATAAGCTAGTCTTAAAAACTTAAGAGAAGAGAACAAGAGCAAACCATCTGAAAATAAGCATTAAGACAGGAGGAATATTGAAGAACAGGATAGAAGGAATGAAATAGAATATAAAAATAATTAGAGAAAATTGATGCAAGGAAAACGTTATACTTTGAAAAGACTAATGAAATAGACACACCTTTAGCTAGACTAAACAAGATAAAAGAGAGAAGCTCAAAATAACCAAAATCATTCTGAAAAGCTATGTAGTATACAATTGCAGGTTTGTCATTCTCGAAAAGGCAAAATAAGAGAGATAATAAAAGATTACTGCCTGACAGTGGTTCATGAAAGGGAAAGTGAAGAAAGGTTGACTATACGGAGGCAGGGGAATTTTTAGGGCAGAGAATCTATTCTGTACAATAAATACTGTTGTTTTGCTTCCTTGGTAATTATACATTTATAGCAACCTACTGAACTTGACAATGCGGTAAGTGCATACTGTTTTAAGCAATGGCATAAGCAACAATGGTGTTAAAATCACTGTGTGAAGGCTGCCCTGTAGTTTCAAGTTGTGGCAAGGAGAATGTGGAATGTTGCTCCTGCACTTCCACCAAACACAAACACTGGGGGCAGGGATGGTGCAAGTCCTTCCCTGGGCATTCAGCATATTCTCCTGGAGGACTCTCCCTTACAGAGCTTGGAGGTGGGATTAGGTACAGGGAAGTGAGCATGGAGCATGAGTGAGAGGGCCTTCCATGGCCAATGTCTACATATAAACATATAGACCCCTGTCCTATTTGAGGAGCACTGAGCATTGCCCCCTCTGAGGCTAGAACAAGTTACACCAGGTCTGCCCAGCTCCAAGACAGGAGATGAACCATGCTTGATAACAGAGTTTCAGAGGATAAAGGAAAACCACACCAATCAGTGCACACTTGAATCCCAAGACATATACATGTTCAGGAATAGTAAAACCATCAGGAAATGTATGCCTTGGACATTCATTTAAAAATGCTTCTGATTAACTCTTTCCATTGTGGTAGTCTTTGGACATGTAGGTGATGTTGGATACAAACTTAAGTCAGTTAAAGTCAAAGCACAGGGTTTGTCTTGAGTCTCAGAAGAGACTTGGACTGAGACTTTTGAAAAATGCTGGAATTGTTGAGAATTTTAGGAAAAGATTATTCCATTTTCAGTTGTATGCAGGATAGTTGCATTACGTTATATGGAATTGTGAACTTGGTATTGTCTTCATTTGGAGATTAATTATGATTAAAATAGATGTGTGTGGGTGTGAAGACTACAGGTGAATTTTGACTGTTAATTCTGGTATGTCCACTGCATTATACTAGGGAACACCTACTAGGTTAGTATAACATGTTCCTCAGTGTGACAGTATTAGTCATTGAAGCAGGAAACTGGCTTTCCTCTCTTAGGCTCTTCTCCAGCTCTGCCTCCTGGCCACTATAAATTGAGGAGCTTTGTTCCTCCAAGTCCTTCTCCCACGGTGTTCCTATCTTTGAGCCAGCTTTTTATAGACTGAACATATGAATTAATAAATCCCATGCTCCTTTATGTTGCAGATGTCAGATACTGTGTTCAGCAAGAAGAAAGTTAATTAAAGCAGTCCTACCTTATTCAGACAAAAGCACAACCCATTTGTCAAACTTCTAAAACTTTACAGCACAAAGAGATAAACTTACTGTATGCAAATTTAAATAATACTGACGAGGTGGTAAATCCCAGCATAGAATGTAGAATGTAACCAATGAGAAAAATCCTAAATGTATTACAACTGAATTCACAATATCAGTGAAGCAGGTAAGAAGAAATCACTGTTGGAAATGAAAATAAGTCAGTGAGACTAAAGGTCAGGGAGCTTCAAGTGAACACTGTACAGCAGCTAATACAGATGTTCCCCGTGAGGTACAAGGGTAGGTTCAACAAATCTGTATCTCCAATTCCAATATACTGCATCTGAACCATTAATTAAATAGAAGGTGTATGGTGGGAAGGATGCAGGACTCTCACTGATGGAAGGGGAGTCTATCGATTGTCCAGAGGAGGTGCTAGAATGATCTTCATGGAAATAGTTTACAGTTGGAGACATCAGGATAAAGTCATATTCAATTTAACACCAAAACACTAGTTCACATATATAAATGTTTTTAAATGTCTGTATATAAACATGCTATATATACACAGTATATTCATTGTGCAGTCAGCAGAAGAAGCTGATACCTGACAACTCCCCAGTATCAATGCACACCCATAGCACCCAGATATTGATTTCTAGAACCATTCTTCATAGAAGAAACCAGACTTTCTTAGAGAAATGGCTGAATTTAGGACTGGGGAAGGTCATAATACAAGATGAAACTGTAAAATCATGAGGGCCTAGAAACTAGGCAATGAAGAATATATTAAAACAGACCACAGTGTGGCACACAGCAAAATTCAGAATATGGCAAACAGAAAAGAACAGAGGCTTGCTGTTTTCAACAACTAAACCAATTGCAAGGGAAAAGAGAGAAAGGGGAGGAAATGCTGAGATTAAAAATGAATTAAGAGACATAACAAGAATTACAGCTATGTACCATAATTGAATATGCATTCAGAGAAGCTACTTCAAAAGCATGAGTCTATCAGAAAAGTATTTAATGGAGTTGAATATGTGATTATCACTTATCTGTTTCAGAAATGATAACTATTGCATTTATTTATTTATTTATTTTTGGTACCAGGGATCGAACTCCGGTCCTTGTGCTTGCGCAGCAGGCAGCAAAACCGCTAAGCTAAATTCCCGGCCCTTATTGCATTTATTTTGAATTGCGCTTATTATTTCCAAATGTATATTGAAATATTGAAAGATGAAATAATGGAATTCTTTCAATTTCTTCTACATTTTTCCAGTGGCTGTGATGTACACAGGTGAGGGGAAAAATGGAGTGAGATTTGCCGTGTCTTTTACATTGCTGATGCGGGGCTTCAGGTGTAGAGAGTTCATGATAATATTTTTTTTGTTATATGTTTTGGACTTTCTGTAATAAAAATTTTCCATGACACAGATTGTCCATTGCAGGTGAAATCCTAGTGGACACTGATAGTCTTTCAGTGACAAAATCAATAAATGTCCAAACAGGTGTAAATAAACAAAGAAAAGAATTCCACTGCAGGAAGTAAAACTGTACTCAAAGCTCAAGCCACCCTGAGACGTTTCAGAACAAAATTTTTTGGAGACCAGTTCCACCAGTGGTCTGGGAAAACTAATCACCATCAGATGTCTGACCACAGCCTGCAGAAATGGCACTTGCTCAGACAGGTCTCCAGCTTTTTGAGGGGTCGAGGTGAGAGCTGAAGGGGCATTGTGTAAGTCCAATCCCAGACAGAGGTCAGCAAACAATTCAGATATTCCTGTTTTGTCATTCCTGCACCACAAGGAATGATTTTCAACTGAGACCACATTGCCACTCAGGGGAGATTGGGAGTGAGGTTTGTGGAATGAGGGAAATACATTCAGTCCACAGACGACAAATGTCCGGTCTGTCTCTAGAGAGGTTGGGGCCCTTGGAGGAGACTCCCCTTCTACCCCTACTGTCAGACCCTGGGGATGTTGCTGGACATGAGGTTCACTGACTGCACCTGATTGAGTTAGAGCAACAGGAGGGCATGTTACGAGGTTCAGGCTTCAGGTTAGAGAAGTAGAGTGTGCGGGGCTCAGTTAGGGTTCTTGGTGATGGGCTGGCGGGGTGGGGGGAGTCGAGATTGCCCAACCCAGAGAGAGTGTCCCCAAACTTCCAGATCTTCTCTCTTGTCAGCCTTGGACCATGCAGGGGCTGATTTATTAGAATGAGCTGCAGCCTCAAAGGACCCAGGGAGACAGTGCCTTGGACAGTGGGGAACAGAATCAGGTCCATAGAGGACTGGGCTACAGTCTCTACCAAGAACCAAGATGTGTATCCCTCGGGAGGGGGGAGGGACCTGAAGAATTCCTTTCTGCTCCTGCTTGAAACCTGGGAGACCCCGTGCACATTCCTGGATATAACATCCACTCACTGCTTTTGCTTTGGGTCAGAACTACAGGAGATCCTGTTGTGAGGTGCATACCAGGTGAGGGGAACTAAGAGGGCTGGGGTGGGCTCACTTAGGAGTCACGATGAGGGTTGTGGGGGGAGTGAGGAAGCCCCACCCTAGAGAGAGGGAACTGGAACAATCCAGATTTACCTGTGCTGTCAGCCTTGTACACCGGGAAAGAATTGTAAGGTAGGGGCCCAGATTTTGCTTCAGGTGCAGAGTTAAAGGCTTGTTCTGAGGTCCAGGCTTCAGGGAGGTAGGAGGAATGAAGAGGCCCTGTGTTCAATTAGGTCAAAGTGAAGGCTGAGGAGGACTGAGAAAACCCCATCCCAGAGAGAGGGTCCCAGAACATTCTTAGAAAAGCCTCAGTTGCCTGCTCTGCAGCAAGAAGTACAGAATTTTCCAAGAGGCTCCCTTTGTCCTCCCTGGGACCTGAGAGGACATCAGAGCCTTGTTTTGAGGACTGAACTTAAGGTGAGAGGAGCAGAGAGGGCCTGAGATCAGTTAGGTCCAGGTGAGACACAGTGGGGGGTATGGAGGAATCCCCAGCACAGTAAGAAGATTTCTGAATGTTCTAGAAAATCCTTGTTTGCCTGCCCTGCACCACCTAGTGCAAGATTCTCAGGAGAACTCCCCCTTTCTCTTCACTGGGTGCTGAGAATCAGCCTTTTGCTGAGGACCAAGATTCAGGTTGCAGGAGTAAAAGGCCTGGGGTTAGGTAGGTCAAGGCAGGGCTGACGGCAGAGTGAAGAAGCATCACCTGAGAGAGAGGGGTTCCACAATAACCTAGATCTGCCTTTGTAGTTAGCCCAGCACCAGGTGAAAATTCTCAGAGGAGTACCCCTTTGACCTCAAGGCGCCAGGAGGGGAGAGTCAGAGCCTAGTTCTGAGGGCTGTACTTCAGGTCTAGGGAACAAATAGGATTTGACTTAGTTAGGTCAAGATGAGAAGCTACGGGAACACTGTTAAAGCCTCTCCTCACATATAGTTTCTCCAGGTAATCCAGATCTACCTCTGCTGTGGGCCCTGCACTACACAGGCACAGATTTTTAGGGATAAGCCCCTTGCCCAAGTGTGTCACAGAGGACCCTGAGAGTTGGAGCCTTTTTCTGAGTTCTGCACTTCAGGTGAGCTGAGAAGATAGGACCTGAGATTGCTTAGATTAAGTTCAGGAGCTGAGAAGGAGAAAGGAAGCCCCATCCCAAGTGGAAGGTCCCCAAATACCCCATATCTGCCTCTGCTGACTGCACTGCACTTTGCCATTGTGAATTCTTAGGTGAGTACCTCTTTTGACCTCAGGCCACCCCTTGAAGTCAGAACTTGGTTCTCGGGTTCCTACTTCAGGTAGGAGCAGGAGAGATGACCTCTAATCCTAATTTTTTGATGAATGTTCACACTGATTTCCAGAATGGTTGCACCAGTCTACACTCTCACCAACAGTGGAGAAGGGTTCCTTTCCCCCCACAGCCCTGCTGGCATTTTTTGTGGGTTGATTTCTTGAAAGCAGCCATTCTTTCTGGAGTGAGGTGGAATCTCAGCGTTGTTTTCATTTACATCTCTTGAATGACCAGTGATGTTGAACATTTTTTCATGTATTTATTTGTTGTTTCTACCTCTTTATCTGAGAAGTGTGTATTCATCTCAGATGCCCACTTTTGGATTAAATCTTTAAATTTGAGGATCTGATTTTAAAAAATTCTTTATATGTTCTAGATATTAGTCCTTTGTCTGAGGAACCATTGGGTAAATTTTTTCCCATTCTGTGGGTTATCTTTTCACTCTGTTGGTGATTTTTTTTTTGCTGTGCATAAGCTTTTTAATAATATGATATGCCAGTTGTTGATTCTTTGTAATGTTTTCTGTGCAGTCAGGGTTTTGTTCATGAAGTCTTTGCCTATTCCTATGTCCTCAAGCATTCTACCCATTCTTTCTTCCAGCAGGTTTAGTGTTTCTGTTTTTATATTTAGATCTTTGATCCACTTTGATTTTAGTTTAGTGCACGGTGACAGACATGAGTCTAGTTTTAGTCTTCAGCATGTAGAAAGCCAGGTTTTTGAGCACCATTTATTAAAATCTACAATTTTAGTATAACATAAAGAAAACCCAAATACTGACATATAGCAAATATGTACTAAATGCAACAGCTATAGCTCCGCTAATGGTCAAAAAAGTAAATGGTAATATTATAGTCTTAACTAATTGTATAAAGATTAATATATCTTAATGGTTATACTAATAAAGATACAGGGTACTTGGAAAGGGAGAATGCAATAAGAAAAATATGAAAGGTCAAATTATATGATATGAGAAGGAGGACAGAGTAGTGGGACAAAGGATCCTATTAGGGGCTAGAAGGATGTTTATAAAATTAGGTAAAGGTAACAAGAAAAACTGAAGAAAAAACAAGATAATGGAGAATAAAAATATGGAGATAATGGAGAATAAATATGAGGGAAGATTAAAAGTATGGGAATAAAAGAAAAAAGATATGAGAAAAAAATAAGAAAAAAATTTCTTTCTGATTTTAAATGAACAGTTTCCTTCTGGAACCAGAATTTTGTAGTGTAGTAATTCTTGATTTTCTTAGATGCCCCTCTGCTTTTCCCAGGCTGTAGGTGTGTCCAAGTCAAAAGGTGTCCCTGCTCACACTGGTAGTTAAAGAAGTCAGCCAGTCCCCAGATCCGTGCTGGGTTCAAGGATACAAGGAAAAGGGTAAGAATTTGAATAACAAAGCCAAAACTTTCAAATCCAGAGCAAGTCATTCTGGGCCTGACCTTTGACCAAAGGGAGAGGGCCCTGTGCCCTTCCCAGCTGAACTCAAATCCATCATGGGGTCCCTTTTCAGCCCTTCACCTGTCCAGGTCCAGGGCAAATTCCTGAGGCTCTCTCTCTCTCAGTCACTGTGGGAGGATAATGCTGGGAACACTGAAGAGAAGCTGTCCCATAGCTGTTCTGATCCCAGGTTCAAACACTTAACCCTTTCCCAGAGTGGAACCCAAACATATGCACTCTCCAAGGATATGGCAGGCACCTACATAGGCATCACACACCCACTGCTTTCTGTGTAAAGACTCTGTTGGAGTGGAATTCCACACTATCCCTGCTGATCACAGTAACTGCCAGTCCATTGAACAATTGCCTTTTCTAAGTGGGACCTCCTACAATCCCACAGGTTCCTCTTTGTATAGATTCAATTGCTTTCCCATGAGACAGATATGTAGAAAGTCCAGACTGTGTTTTCCCCTTCTCTGTGTGGTAGTCTGTCTCTTATACTTCTTTATACTTTTTACTTTTCCTGTCATTTCCTTCTGGATTCCCAGGGATCTCCGCCCCACCCCTGTCTCTCTGTCTCTCTCATTTTTCTTTTTTTCCTCTCACTCCAAGATGAGATAAGAGAATCTTGGATAGGTTGAATTGCTATTGCTCACCACTGTATTTTCCAGTACTGAAGGTTTGAAGGTAACCCACAGAGCCTGGCTTCCCCTATTATCAGCCTGAAGTTCCTGGTAGGGGGCGCTGCTAATGATTCCTTGCAATTCTGCTAAGGGATTTCAGCTGGAAGCATTGAGGGAAGTGATGACCTTGGTCCAAGAAGTGACCACAAGTCATCAGAGAAAGCTGCATATGTTTAGTAAATGGAGGACCCTATTAGCTGACAGACTTAAGGTATGACCGCGTTCTTAGGACTGAGTGTGCCTGCTATCCAGGAACAACAGACAGACAGTCTGCCTCTCTCCTGGGTTAGCCTTTGAGGGTCCTAAGTGGCATGCTAACTTCTAACACAGGCAGGAAGGTGGAAAGTCATCAGGGAGTTAAGAGGAGGTATGGACAGGAGCAAGATGGAGAAACTACAGAAGCACAGAGAGGATATCTTACTCGTATTCTCATTGCTGAGATACAATTCCTAACACCTGCAATTCAGTGGAGGAAAAGTTGATTTTGGCTCACAATTTTTAGAGTTTTCAGTCCATAGCCAGCCAGTTCCAAGGCAGAACAACACAGTGGAAGGGCCATGTGGGAGGAAAGCTAAGTGCCACAAGTCCCACAGAAAGCAGTCACTGAAGAGAGGAGCCCAGAAGGAAGACATAACCTGCCCTGTCACATCCAGAGTGATCTTCTTCTTCCTAAAAGGCCCCATTTCCTAACAGTAAGTTAGGTATAAGACCCCATAATTCAACCATCTTCCAAATTTTCCTGCCTATGATCCCATGAGAGTTTTGGGGAACATCTAAACTTAAGCCATAGCAGGGGTCCTGCATTATAGGAGAGAGTGGCACAGGTATTATAGTCAGCACTGATGTCCCCATGTAGGTATGACAGGATGGGTGCCTGCTCACTTCTTTTGAGAATCCTGGGGATCTCAAGGAGGTGAGCAACTTGATCTAAGAGATTGTCTTCAGGTTGGCACAGGGAACAGCACCTGGTCAGGAGACACATGCTTCCCATATCTGTCAGGAGTCAAAGTGACTACCCTAATGGAAGATTGAGGATAACCTGCCTAGAACACAGATGGTGGCTGCTCTACAGATATATTCCCTGAGTCCTCGGTCATGCAGGGAAGGAAGCCTGAGTAGTGCTGTCAGGCTGAGTCAGCTCTCTTAGTTCAGCATCATTTCTCTCAGGGAGGTAAAGGCTGCATACAAAGGAGCAGAAATCCATACAGCAAAAGTATGAATCCAGGGTCTATCAAGGGGCTAGGTGAGGCAAAGGGAACCCTGCCAACAAAACACACAGTACCCTAGCCTCAACCTGTCCTTTAGTTGCTTGTCATGAAACCCAGGGAACACAGGTAGAATGGCTTCCCCTCACTTCTTTGAGGGCTGTGATTTAAAGAAGGTGGGCCCAGGTCATCCCAGAGAGAGTCCTGGACCTTCCCATTTATTAAGATAAGGCTGGAGCAGGTTCCCTTTCCTAGGGCACATGGACCCAAATGATGTTTTCCACCTCCAGATGTTGCCCTCAAGCAGCTGTGTTCAGATGTATATTCTTTTTACTGCCTTTTGTTCCCTATCATGGAGGGAGACACTTTTTCTGAGAGTTTGCCTCAGGCCGATAGGCTTTGGTCTGGGCCCTGCTCAAGGAGAGTTGAGGGTCCTGAGTTAGCAGAAAGGGGGCCATTCATTCCAAATAGTGGGGACAAAATAGAGTACAGTCCACCCTATCCTGTGAGCACTGGAGGACCAGGGCTGTTCTGTTCTACAGTCTGAGGGGCCTCCATGCCTCTTACAGGAGATCCAGGAACCAGGAGATGAAGGTCTTGGTCTGAGGCAGTGGCACCAGATCACACAGCACAGAAGCCCCGGGAGTCAAAGTGAGGCACCTGTCCTAAATGTGTATCTGGGTATCCTTGTGCCCAGGCCCCACAAGCCCTACTGTCTGTCCAAGAGCCTGTCCTATGTGATTCAGTTGCAGCCTGAGGATCAGTCTCACTTCCTGTTCCAGATTCTTGGGAGGATTCTTGGGAGATGCCTTTAGGAGGACAGGAGCCTGTGAATACCACCTGAAGAGACCTATAGTGGATCTTTGTAGGAGCTGAAAAGAGTGCTATTGTCATGTAAGAACACTCACAGTCTTCCTCTCTCCTTCAGGCATCTGCATCATTATCACCAAGCTCTTGGTGACCCCAAGGAACCTTGAAACATCTTCATGGTCAGAGGAAACAGCCCAGCAAGCTAGGAGGAGGTCACAGGGTCTGGCAGGTGTGGAGGTTTTAAAGCCAATAAGAGAGGAAGTAGCAGCCACTGCTTCCTCTGTGTCCTCTTCCTTCAGTACTCAAATCCCTGCTACAGCAAAAGAAGTGTCTCGGGCTGGGACACCAAGTTGTTCTCAAAATCCTCAGGGCATCTTCTCTCCACCACTGCCATGGCCTCCAGGCAAAGGAGCAAATCTAGTGAGTGTTCCAGCAGGGAAGAAGAAGATCTGTACACCTCTCAGCAGTCACTAGTCCTTCAGTTCTTGTGCCATGTGTTCCTAGATGACAAGATTGCTAGACTGTTGCCAGTCCTGCTCCTCAAGTATCAAAAGAGGGAGCTAATCACCAGGGCAGAAATATTGCACATTGTGGACTATGATTACCATGAGCACTTCCTTCTGATGTTCAAAGAAGTCTGTAAGTGCATGTGTTTGGGCTTTGGCATTGATATAAGGGAAATAGATCCCTCTGGCCACAGATATGTCCTTTTGCCTATCTTGGGCCTCACTTATAATAGGATACTCAGTAATGATTACAAGAGCATTACCAAAATTGACCTCCTGATAGTCATCCTGACTATCATCTTCTTGAAAGGTAACCGTGCCAGTGAGGAGGACATAAAGGAATACCTGAGAAAAAGGGAAATGTTACCTCAGAAGGATCACTTTGTAATTGAGGAGCCCTGGAAATTCATCACAGAGGATTTAGTACAAGCAGGATATCTAGAATATCGGCAGGTGCCCAAAAGTGATCCTGCTCACTATGAGTTCCTGTGGGGGCCAAGGGCTAAGGCTGAAACCAGCAAGATGAAAGTCCTGGAGCATCTGGCCAAGGTTAATAAGAGAGATCCCAGGTCCTACACACGTCTGTATGAGGAAGCTTTGAGAGAGGAATCAGAAGCTGCCCATTCCTAAGATACGGGGCAGTGCAGGGGGAAGGTTAGTGCTAGAGACAGGAAGTGTTCCTAACCACATCACTGTCTTAGTTCCCACCCCATGAGAAATGACTCCCACTCTTCACTCTGTTTCTGGATAGCACATAGCTTTCTAAGTACTGAAGAGCCAGGGGAGGGGTAAAACCCCATGCGTACCATGTTGATTTCTGTTCTATTTGGGTTCCTTGGAAATGCACTTGTGTTTTCTTTATGACTTTTTGAAATCTTGTTCCATTTTTGCAAGTTTGGCACAATTGCACATCTTTGAATAACGATACTGATCTCACATGTATTTGTAGTTTTGTGATATTGAGGGTTGATTGTGATTTCTGATGTGAATATGATTTTGTGTGATATCGATCATATAGAAATTTTGTTCTTCCATTCCAAGTGTAAAACTGTTTTTGTATTAAACTAACTTGGAAAACTTCCATTTTATTTTGAAGAAGAAACTACAATATTGGAATAGGAATTTCCATGAAAATGAGTAAAAAGTTCACATCAAGTTAGATGGAGTACAGAAATAGACATAAGGATACAGACCAATATTTGGTTTTTCACTTTTTTCTGTTGTTTTATCCAATTAAAATATATGCTTACCCAAATATGCTTGGTTTCTTCAATTATACAAGACAAATTTACTGTTAATAAAGAAGCCCATCTGTTCACAGACCCATTGATCCAAAAACCTTCATTGCACCTGAGCCCATTGGAAGGCCCTGTGTCTGTGGTCGAGACATGAGTAAGCTACAGTGAGCAGGATCATACCTATCCCATAGCATGGTGGAAGCTACAAGTACCACCAATGACAGGAGATAGAGAGATGTCCTCAAGGGTCCCATCAGGACTGTAAAAATGCACTGAGAATGTGGAGTCTAGCAGAGAGCAGCCATAGGTTAGTGCTGAGCCATGACACACTGGGTTTTGGGGTAACTGGTGTTGCTTCTGGAGGAGTTGATTTTAATTCAGCTGCATAGTGGTCAGGACCAGACCCTCAGATGAGCTGGCCTGGGCCTGAGAGGATGGAAGACTGCTCTGAGCAGAGCTTTCAAATGGTGGGTGAAGCTGAGAGGAATCCTCACCTGGGACAGCTGTGAGAAGAATGATCCTACATAGGGTACCAACCAGGGGACTTATCCCCAGGCTCTGCAAGGATTTCTGGAGAGACTAGGAGGTTAAGTGAGGCTGTGTATTCCCCAGTCCAGTGAGTATGTCCACATTCCAGCGACCTGCATTGCTACTGTTGACTGACACTCTTCCAAGATAGGAGTCAGAATCTGGCCAGTAGCATGGGACATTTACATAAATGATCCCATGAATACCTGACAAAGAGGTTCTCCCTCCAGAGAGCTTTCTAAGAGTTTATGGGAGGCTTCTCCCTGTCTTATAGCAGGACTTAGACCGGCTCAATTTTCTAGTGTTTCTTTTTCGAGGAAGGTATGTACTGCTGTTATCAGGATGTGTAATTTTGCTTGAAGTTTCTTGGAACTGAATCTGTGCTGAGCTGGCCTTGTCACTAGAATGGACTGGGCTTTAGACCTAATTGTCATAGAGCCTCGTGACGCCCAAGGATAGAATTTTGTTGAAGGGGTTATGATCAAAAATAGTTGTTCCAATGGAAGAGAATCTGGCAGGGAGGGAGATATGGTTCTTCACTCAAATTTCTAAAGCTGTGAACTAATTGGTCCCAGGGAGAAAATACTCCCCAACATCAAATTAAGTAATACATCCTGCTGGTGCAAACATATAGGGGGAATGTTCACCGAGTATCATTTTTGCCTGATTTTGTTTTCAGTTTCCTACTTAGCCGCAGCCTCCCAGAGAAACTACACACAAATTTTAAAAGAAAAGCATGATAGTATCCAGGATTAAGGTAATACTAGAACCAGCTGCTTATCAACAAATATTCAATATACATCAGGCATTCTGCCAGATGTTGCAGTACACTTCTTTATTCCACCAGTCCTACAACCAAGAATGTGTCAAACCCATTTTATAGATGAAGAACCTGAGGCCTGCTGGGCTTGGGAGCTTCTCAGGATCCCTGTGTGGTAAATGACAAGGCCAGGACTGGACTCTCAGTGTGAGGTCATCTAGAGGCCACCCTGTTCCCACTCCTCCCAGCCTGAACCCGGCTCTGTTTCTGAGTTCAGCTCTGTACTCAGAGAAATGAAAATACCTCTCAGGGTGCAGAAAGTTCCCGTGTCCAAGGCACTCACCTGGCCTGAATTAAGAATGTAAGATGAGCGGGCGATGGGTGCCCCCTACTCCCTGGGAACTGCCCAGAGTCACCTGCCCTCGCCCACGGCATGTAGAAGGCCCTGGCCGTCACTTTGCTCACCATGGAAACCCTCCAATAGCAACAGACCTTTTGACCTAAAAGTTATCCTTGGACTATGAGGCTTAGTCCCTGGGTTCTGTACCTGAGAAGCAAATTAACACACTCTGAAGCTTTCCCAAATGGGTGATAAGGAGTTTGACATGCAGAGTAATCTACTCCTTGTCCTAGCAGGTAAATTAGGACAGTTTTTGAGACCATCTTGACATTTTTGTAGGATTTTAATGGAATGAGTTACTAGGATAGGTCCACGACACACACGTGCAGGTGCGTGTGCTTATGTGGGTGGTCAAACCCAAAGCTCCCTGAGAAGCCGTAGGTGAGGCAGGACCATGCTCACCACAGTAGAGGAAAGAAAAACATCTGCTGTGGCTGAATTCCTCTAACTCTGAAGTCCTCTGAGTATGAGGTACATGCTTCTTTCTTAATCTCAAAATAAAAGAAAATAATACTCTCCTTGTACTATCTCTGGTTTGTGTCCCTCACCACAGGCAAGTTCTGGTTTTCAGTATGAAACTAGTTCTGGTGTTCAGAGAAGGTCAGCATAATATGTAAATGCGATTGATTCTGTACCCGAAGCATGTGCTGCATAGTAAGTGGCACTTGAAAAAGCTGAAGAATTCCCAGGCCTGTCTTACTTTCTCAAAAAATCCTCACAGAAAAGAAGGGAATGTTATTTTAATAAATCGTATTTGTTTCTTTTGGTAAGCATCTACTATGTGACCACTTTTGGTGAAACTACATGTCCTCATCCACACACAGCTTGTCTTCCCTGCTGTTCTAGCCATGTGAGCATTATAGACCACTTGTCCTTAGGAAGCGTCATTAGATGATCCTGTGCCACTGAAACTTTAGCAGACCCATTACCTATTTGTTACAGCCATTTCTACAGGAGATGCTGCAGAGTCCTGGATGAATTCTCAAACCATGGCCACACAGCACCCGGCCCTCTCTGTTTACACACCTAGGAGGCTCAACCACTCATGTTTGCTCCCTTTGACAGGAGCAAGCTGATTCTGTACCTTGAAGACCCTGGGCAGGAGCTGCCCCATAGATGCTGACTGCAGAGTTTGCTTCATGCTGCCCTCACCCTTCAGGCTGGGCACACCTGTCAATCCCAGCACATCTGTGATGTCCTCCCCAGTGTGAGGGCAGGTGGTGGCCAAAATTGCCCAAATCCCTTTGCTGCCTGGGGGTTTCTGCCTCCTGCTGCTGTGCCCCATTGGCCCACCCTCTCCTGCACCTGGCCTCACCCTGCCCAGTTTGGAGCATTCTGCTGTCTCTGTCCCTACTCCCACCTGCTCAGCCCAAGAGAGGACCTGGTGGTGATGGTAACATGCAACTATCTCTCCCTGAAGATCCTTCGTAAGAATTATGTTCAGAAGTTGTATGATTCTTGAGGAGCTGAGGTGTGTACACACCAGAAATGTACCATGAATACTTCTCTGTTCCACGGGAGATCTGTTAAACCTGACCCATGTGTAAAATCTGAGCTGAAAGCAGGTACTCTGCAGCCAGTCAGTGCGGGTGTGAGCCTTGATTTGAATAGATTCTTCTAAGAAGAAGTTCAATCTGCTCATTTCATAGCAGGGAAGTTCACAACCTTGGAGGACTGCTCCTCAAGGAATCGATTGATTGTTCTCTCAAGCAGTTCTCATGAGAAAGCACTGTACACAAACACTGTGCCCTCTATTGCTGTTGGCTCCTAGGCCACACTGTTAGTCTACTATCTGTTCCAGGGAGCCATCCATCCCAGCCAGCACCTCTGGTGTTCCTGGTAGTTGCACAGGCCACTAAGGTTCATAGAGATAGGTTCCTTGATTTGCAGATGATTAAAACAAAGGAGGCCATATATTTTGGCATAAAGGACAAAATATTTATGTAAAGCTAGCTTTGTGGAGGAGGAATGCCTCATTCGTCTCAAACCTCCATCTCACCTTACAGAGGTGGTAAGGGCCTTTTACTGTTAGGAACAGAGGGGAGAGAGCACACATAAAGTCCATGCAGACCTCCACACTTGCTTCGTCATTTCCCGCCATCCTCGGCTCATTCTCCATGTTCTTGAGGAAAGGATACCAGGCACCAGGCTCCTGGGCTGTGGCATCTGCATATCCTGTCACTACTTTGGGACTGAGTAGATGCGGAGGTGTTGGTTATGTACTCCTCAGGAGGAAGTGTGGATATGTTGCCTAACACTAAAAGAAAAGAAAAAACCCCGAACTTTTTTTTTTTTGGTACCAGGGATGGAACTTGGGACCTTGCGCTTGCAAGGCAGGCGGTGGCACCACTGAGCTAAATCCCCGGCCTCCGTAAATGCCAAGCTTTTACAGTTCCACTTTGCAGTGCAAGTCACAACAGCGCACTTAGTAGTATACACAAACCCTCCTCCCTCAGGACTCTGAGCCCTTTCCAGGGTATGAAATCAGGCAAACAATCACCAAGATATATTAAAGGAGGTCACTGGGACACGTCTCTCTTGCTAGTGCATAAGAGCATCACTGCCTTCTTGTGAAGAAGAGGGTCCTTTACGCTACAGGATGTTGAATCCTGTCTGTGTCTGCTGGTGCCAAACCATGAGGACCAGAAAACCCACAGGTGAGGAATGGAGAGGGGAGCTCAGTCCTGCAGGATCGGTTTTGCATGTGCAGGATCAACTGTTTGAGTGAACCATCCCTAGCATTCGAAAAAAGCACCCTGGTGGGAGTTAAAGCTTAAAGCTCACTAGGACTCTCATTGTTTCTCTTGCTGGAAGTATTCCCCTTGAAAAATGAATACATTTCACCAGCTCTGTCCAATAGGGGACCCACTATATGTTGCCAGTTAGTAATGAGATGTGATTAGTGTTATTGAGGAGCTACAATTTTAATTTAATTTTGCATAGTTTAAAGTACAAACAGATAAACCTTAATTGACAAGTGGAGAAGTTCAAAATCTAAACCTCTGGGGCAGGAAGTACAAATTTCTATAAAATACTAAAGAAATGATAAGAAATGTGTTCATTCTACATTTGGTTAGTGGATCCTGTGTTCTACTTATTGCTGGCCGGTGAGGAGAACAGATCTAGAGTGCATTCTACTGAGCAAGATGCCAGCCACCTTACAGGTTATCACTTTCTAATCTGCAACCTGTTTGCACTTTGAAGCAGTTCTTCCATTGCTCCAGAGGACCAGCAGCTCCTGGGAGGCCCAGGATGGACAGCAACTTCGGATCCCCTATCAGGTGCCCATGGAGGACTGGCCTTGCTCTATGTGGTATTGGGGCTCAGCTGATCATAGGAAATATCCTGAGTTCGTGAATCCAGCTCTTTGAAGGATTCCATTAGCGGTGCCACACAAAGCACTACAGGCAGGCAGTCAAACCCATACTGGACAGGTGCACAATTTCCAGTAGAGAAGAATCCCTGCCCCTCTGGGATATAATCACCCACACACAGCTGGGCTGTCTCCGTGAGGCATGGCGTCATGCTGGGGATTCAGCACTGGTCCTGGTCCCTGCAGGTTAAACATGAGGTGGCAGCAGTAGCTGGATGAGCCTTGGTGCCTGGGATCCCATGCTGGAGAACTCCACCAGAGCGTGCATTCCTTCCACCAGGGCTCCTCCACACATGAGGCCGCTGTGCAGCACTGAGGCTGTGGGTAACAGAGGCTGGCAGACCTCACCCAGCCGGCTCCTTCTGTCTCCATTCTTCACTGTCTCTTGGTCACAGGTGCTCTTTGAGCCTTAAAACACAGCACACATTTCTGCACATACTGTGCCTTTCCCCATAGGCGCATCAGTGTACCTCCTCCCCTGACTCTGCTTGTCTCAGTATTCCAATATTTTTCATTCTGGGTCCCTAAACCATTTTCCAGTGAATTTCTACTGTCCATAATTTCATATATATTCTAACCTCAAGCCCCATTCTTCTTACATATAATATAAATAACTTTTGCCTTTTACCAGTACCTTCCTGCCAGGAAAATTTCTGCCCACCAACATTTTTGTTCCCATATTTGACTGAGGTGGTGGCATAACAAGAATCTGTTTAGAGCTTGAACTCCAATTCCAGCCAACTCATCTGCTATGGTTTGCAGAAATGTCTCCCAAGGCCTCATGGGTTCAAGGCCTGGTGAAGATGAGAGGCGAGGAAACTTCAGAGATGGGTCCTACTGGGATGTCTGAGGTCCTTGGAGGAGAGCCCTTGAAGGGGACTGTGGGCTGCTGGTCTCCTCCTCCCTCTCCCTGCATCCCAGCTGCCATGAGGGGAAGAGTTCCATCCAGAACATGTCCTGCCCTAATTTACTGCCTCAGCACAGGCACCAAAGCCTACCGATCCTGGACTGAACCCTCAGAAACTGAAAGAAAATTAATCCTTCTTTCATATGTGTTTATCATATGATAAGATCTTTTTGTTACAGTAACAGTAAACAGGGCAAACAAATACTGCAGGAATTTTTTCTTCTTAAATTCTTTTATTGGTACATTGTAGGTATACAACACAATTAGATTTCTCATTGGGAATTGTACCTTTACATAACGCATCTTGGTTCTTATTTTTTCCCCATTCCTAGCCCTCCCTTCACCCCCTCCACCCTTCCCTATTTACAAAGACTTTATTTCCATTTTTTCCATTTCTCATCATTTCTTCTTTCCCTTCTTTCCTTTCCCCTGCCCCTCCCACTACCCCTACCCCTTTGGACCTTTTCTTCCTATTTTGCATTATCGATGATTCATTCTAATCCTTGGTACATTTTAGGTATACAATATAATGACACTCATCATTGGAAATTTGCACCTTTACATAGTCTCTCTTGGTTCTTATTTTTCACCCTTGCCCAGCCCTCCCTTCAACCCCTCCAGTCTTCCCGATTTACAAAGATTTTGTTCCTATTTTTCCATTTTCTCATATTAATCCCATTCCCTTCTATCCTTTCCCCTAGCCCTCCCACTTCCTTCCCCTTTGCCCCTTTTCTTCCTATTTCACGTGACCTATTATACATTTAGTCCTTATTTACACTTTCAGTTACTCACACTAGAGAAACTATTCGGTATTTACAAATGTGTGTCCTATTTATTTCACTTAAGAGTATCACCTCAATGTGCATCCACTTAGCTATAAATGTCTCTAATTTCTCATTTTTTTATGGCTGAGTAATACTCCATTTTATAAAAAAATCACATTTTCTTTATCCAGTCTCCAGTTGATGGGCATTTGGGCTGTTTCCAAGTTCTAGCTATTACAAACTGTGCGGCTATGAACATGGGTGCACATATATCACTGTGGTATGATTCTTTTAATTCTTTGGGGAAGATCCCCAGCAGTGGAATAGCGGGGTCAAATGGGACTTCCAGTCCTAGTTCTTTGAGGTATCTCCACACTGATTTCCACAGTGCTTGCACCAGTCTACACTCCCACCATCAGTGGAGCAGGGTTCCTCTTTCCCCACAGCCCCGCCAGCATTTGTTATTGGTTGATTTCCTGATAGCAGCCATTCTTTCTGGAGTGAAGTGGAATCTCAGCATTGTTTTCATTTGCATCTCTCCAATGACCAGTGATGTTGAACATTTTTTCATGTATTTATTTGCTATTTCGACTTCTTTGTCTGAGAAATGTCTGTTCATTTCAGATGCCCATTTTCAGATTGGGTCTTTAAATTTGGGAGGTCTGATCTTTTAAAATTCTTTATACATTCGGAATAGTAGACCTTTGTCTGAGGAAGAGCAGGTGAAGATGTTTTCCCACATTGTGGGTTGTCTCTTCACACTGCTGGTGGTTTCTCTTGCTGTGAAGAAGCCTTTTAATAAGAAGAGATCCCACTTGTTGATGGTTTGTGCTAGTTCACGAGCAACTGAGGTTTTGTTCATAAAATCTTTTCCTACACCAATGTCTTCAAGGGTTCTACCTAACCTCTGTTCCAACTGGTTCAGAGTTTCTATTTTAATATTTAGATGTTTAATCCATTTTGATTTTAGTTTAGTGCATGGTGAGAGATATAGGTCTAGTTTTAATCTTTGGCAAGTTGAAGCCCAATTTTTCCAGCACCATTTATTAAAGAGGCTATCTTTCCTCCAGTGAGGGTGTTTGGCTCCTTTATCGAAGATGAGATGGCTGAGTGTGTCTGGCATTGTTTCTGCATCTTCTAATCTGTTCCAATGGTCCTCAGGTCTGTTACTTTGCCAGTACCATGCTGTTTTTATCACAGTAGCTTTGTAGTAGAGTTGCAGGTTGGGGATTGTGATACCCCCTGCCATGTCTCTGTTACCTAGAATTGCTTTTGCTATTCTGGGTCTCTTCTTTTTCCAAATGAATTTTTGGATTGTTTTCTCAATGTCCATGAAGTATGCTGCTGGGATCTCAATTGGAATTGCATTAAATCTATATAGCAGTTTTGGAAGTATGGCCATTTTCACTCTATTAATCCTTCTTACCCAGGAACAGGGGATGTCTGTCCATTTTCTGATATCATCTTCAATTTCTCTTTTCAGAGTGCCATAGTTTTCAGAGAAGAGGTCTTTGATTTCTTTCGTTAGGTTGATTCTTAGGTATTTCAGTTTTTTGGATGCTATTGTGAAAGGAATTATTTGCCCTATTTCTCTCTCAGTGAGTCTGTCATTCGTATAGAGGAAAGCTATTGATTTTTGTGTGTTGACCTTGTAACCAGCGACTTGACTGAATTTGGTTATTAAGTGTAGAAGACTTTTGGTGGAGTTCTTGGGGTCTTCTATATAGAGTATCATGTCATCTGCAAATAATGACAATTTGACTTCTTCATTTCCTATCTTTATTCCTTTTATTTCTTTCTCTTGTCTAATTGCCATGGCTAATGTTTCCAGAACTATATTGAACAAAAGTGGTGATAGTGGACATCCTTCTCTTGTTCCTGATTTTAGTGTGAAGAATTTCAGTTTTTGATCATTTAGTATGATATTGGCTGTTGGTTTTTCATAGATGGCTTCTACCAGTTTGAGGTAGAGATCAACTATTCCAATTTTTTGTAGGGTTTTTATCATAAATGCATGTTGGATTTTGTCAAATGCTTTTTCTGCATCTATGGAGATAATCATATGGTTTTTGCCCTTGGCTCTATTGATATAGTGTATTACATTGATCGATTTGCATATATTGAACCATCTCTGCATCCCTGGGATGAATCCCACTTGATCAGGGTGTATGATCTTGATGACCTTCTGCATTCTGTTTGCCCTTATCTTATTAAGGATTTTTGCATCTATGTTCATTAGTGAGATTGGCCTATAGTTCTCCTTTTCGGTTGGGTCTTTCTGTGCTTTGGGGATCAAGGTGATGCTTGCTTCCAGGAATGAATTTGGGAGTATTGCTTCCCTTTCAATTTCATTGAAGAGTTTAAACAGTAGTGGCAGCAGTTCCTCTCTAAATGTCTTGTAGAATTCAGCAGTGAAGCCATCAGGGCCCGGGCTTTTCTTAGTTCATCAGTTTTTAATTACATTTTCAATTTCATTGGTTGATATTGGGTTGTTCAGAATTTTTTGGTCTTCTTCGTTCAACTTTGGTAATTCATATGTATCTAGGAATCTGTCCATTTCTTCTGTGTTGTCCATCTTATTGGCATATAGGTTCTGGAAATAGGTATTGATGATCCTCTGGATTTCTGCTGGGTCTGTTGTAATTTCACCCTTTTCATTCCTAATTGCATGGATTTCGGCCTTTTATTTCCTTTTTCTGACAAGGTTGGCTAAGGGTTTGTCAATTTTGTTGATTCTTTCAAAGAACCAACTCTTGGCTTCATTGATTTTTTTGTATCATTCTCTTAGTCTCCATTGCATTGATTTCTCCTCTGATCTTTGTAATTTCCTCCCTTGTATGAGCGCTGGGGTTGTCCTGTTCTTCTTTTTCTTTCTTTTTTTTCTTCTTTTCCTAGAAGCTTGAGGTGCAGCATCAGGTTGTTTAACTGGGCTGATTCTGTTTTCCTAATATGCCTATTCACTGCTATGAATTTCCCTCATAAGGCTGCTTTCATTGTGTCCCATAGATTCTGATATGTTGTACTGTCATTGTCATTTAATTGAAGGAACTGTCTGATTTCTTCTTTAATTTCCTCTGTGACCCATTGGTTATTCAGAAGTGTGTTGTTCAATTTCCATGTGTTTATGAAATTTTTCCAGTTTCTTTTGCTATGGATCTCCAATTTCGTTGCACTATGGTCTGATAATATACAGGGGATAACTTCAATTCCTTTGCACCTACTTAAACATGTTCTATGTGTGAGTATGTGGTCTATTTTGGAGAATGACCCATGTGCAGCTGAGAAGAATGTGTATTCTGAGTTTGTGGGGTGGAAGACTCTGTAAACATCTCTTAAGTTCATTTGTTCAAGAGTTCGATTGAGTTCTAGTATTTCATTACTTATTTTTGGTAGAGTTGATCTATCTATTTGTGACAGTGGGTTGTTGAGGTCCCCTACTACAATTGTATTAGTGCATACATGACTTTTCATGTCCATTAGTATTTGTTTTATATAGTTGGGCGCACTAGTATCTGATGCATAGATATTTATGATTGTCATCTCTTCCTCTTGGATTCTTCCCTTTACAAGGATGTAGTGTCCTTCTTCGTCTCTTTTCATCAGTGTTGGTTTGAAATCTACTTGATCTGCAAAGAGGATAGCTACTCCTGCTTTTTTTCGGGTTCCTGTCACATAGAGTATTGTTTTCCACCCTTTAACTTTCAGTCTATGAGTTTCCTTTTGAATTAAGTGTTTCTTGTATGCAGCATATTGTTGGATTTTGCTTCTTGACCCATTCTGCCAGTCTATTTCTTTTGATTGGTGAATTGCAACCATTAACATTGATGGTTATACCTGAAACGTATTGACTTGTCATTGCCATGACTTTTTCTTTTTGTTGGGTTCTCCCCCTTTACATTTAATTTCTTGTCATGCCAGATGGGTTCATTCTGCTTTGCTTCCTGGGGTTGTGATCCTCAATGTCTGTTCCTAGGATATTGTGTAAAATTCTTTGGAGTGCTGGTTTGGTATTCATGAAGTTCCTAAGGTGCTCTTTGTCATGAAAGTATCTTATTTCTCCATCCATTTTGAAAGATAGTTTTTCAGGGTACATCAATCTGTGTTGGAGGCTGTTTTCTTTTAGGGCTTGGAATATGTCACTCCAAGCTCTTCTTGCTTTGATGGTTTGTGTTGAGAAGTCTGCTGTGATTCTGATGGGCTTTCCTTTGTATGTGATTTGTTTCTTTTCTCTAACTGCTTTTAGAACTTTGTTCTGTTGAGTTTCTGGAATCTTAACAATTATATGCCTATGTGTAGATTTTTTTTGATCAAGGCTATTTGGAGTCCTATATGCCTCACTTATCTGTATGTCAAGCTCTTTTCCCCTGCTTGGGAAGTTTTCTGCCATTATTTCTGTGAAGAGATTTTTTTATATCATCTCCACTCTCTCCTGTTTCTTCATTGAGCCCAATCAGTCTTATGTTATTCTTCTTTGCATCATCTAGCAGCTGCTGGACTGATTTCTCATGTTCCCTTATAATTCTGAAGCAAGTTTTCTTTTCCTGGTCACTAATTGCAATCTTATCTTCTATATCTGAAATTGTGTCCTCACATTGGCTCATTCTGCTGTGTAGACTTTCAATGGAGATTTTCATGTTCTGGAAATCTATTTGCATCTGTTTTAATGGATTCCATTCATTTCTTATGTTGGGATTCCATCATGTTCCTGAGCTCCTCTCTAGATTTATTAATCATGTCTTGCACTAGGGGCACAATTTCTCCTGTTATCTGAGAAATTATTTCTGATTTCATTTTTTCCAGATCCCCTTTTGTTGCCAGTTCAGTGGGTCCAGGTGGTTGAGTATCAGAGTGTTCCATCTCATTTCCCTTTGGGGTTGCTCTAGGTGATCTGGGAGTCTGGTTTTGAGACTTTTTTACATGTTTTCTCATTTGGATTGGGGCGGGAGGCTGTTGGCGCCTGCACGGAGTACCTCCTCTGAGCTGGGAGAGGTGAGACAGGGGCCGGGGGAAGAGGTAGGGATGGTGGCCCAAAATTCCTTTCCTGTGGCCTGGGAGCAGTGGGAGGGATGGTGGCCAGGAAGCCCCTTCCTCTGGACCAGGAGCAGAGGGATGGGGGCTCAGAAGCCCCTACCTCTGGGCTGGGAGCGGTGGGCGGGATGGTGGCCCGGAAGCCCTTTCCTCTGGGCCAGGAGTGGCGGGACAGTGGGTGGCCCAAAAGCCCTTTCCTCTGGGCTGGGAGCAGCGGGACAGGTGTCCCAAAAGCCCTTTTCTCTGGGTTGGGAGCCGAGGGAGGGATGGTGGCCAGGAAGCCCCTTCCTCTAGACCAGGAGCAGTAGGACAGCGGCTCAGAAGCCCCTACCTCTGGGACGGGAGCAGTGGGACTCAGTACCGTGGTCTTGTGGTCCGGTGTCCTCTGCGTCTTTGTAGTGTGGAACCAGGTGACTGTACAGAGGAGCGGGGGTTGGGGGGGTCCAGTGGATTGTTGCCAGGGCGCAGGCTGATTTGGTGTCTTCCGTGCGACTTGGGACCTCGGTAGGGCGTGCGCAGACCTGCCTGTCTGCAGCGGGCTGATTCAGGGTCTTTCACGCAACTCGGGACCTCAGCAGGGTCTGCGCAGACCTGCCTGCTGCAGGATTTTTAATATATGGTGCTGAGAAAATTGGATGTCCAAATAAATGCAGGTGAATGAAACTAGATTGCTACTTAACAGATTAAATATCAACTCAAAGTAGATGAAACCCTGAAAATATACCTGCAGTTATGGAACTAGTATAAGAAAATAGATGGAAAATACTTCAGTGCACTAGATTCAGCAAAGGCATCTTTGACAAGCCTCCCAAAGCCCAGTAACAAAACAAAAGGAGATAAAAGGACAAATATACTAAAGATAGCTTTACCTCTCAAGCTCCCCACACTGAGTCTCTAAGAATTCATCAATTGCAGTTTACATTTTCTACTCAGTTGCTGGCTATAAATGTGCTTTCTGATTTTGGACATGCTGAGCTATCTGTTCAACTGTTTCTAGTTTTGTGGTAGCCATGCGGTCTATGATAGAGATGAACAGACAATCAAAATAAGACTTCCTGAATCACATAGGGTATTACTGTACAAAGAGAATATTTCTCGGGTGTGCTGCAGTTAAAGGGGGGGGGGACATAACAAACCTCCCAGCTCCTTCATGATCTCATTTGAGCAGTCCATATTTTTTCCACACCCTGAAGGATGAAGTACAAACTTGGACCCTGCAGCTTCACAAAGCACTCTGGGCAGGAGGGGGAAGGATTTCCATGAGCTCTGGCTCAGCCTCTCCAGCTTGAAGAAAATGAAGAGCTCCATGCCTTGTCCATCATTACAGAGTGCACTCCTGTGCCTCCTAGTGGCCCTCAACATTCATCATCCGCCCCCAGGGACCTGCTGCCCACGATCCTCATTTCCTGTTCGCCTCCTTTGCCACATGAACTGGGAGGAGAGGTGGTTTTTGCCTGAACTCTGTCTCTCCTTGCTAACAAGTCTGTTCTTTTAGTTGAAATGCCTTTATTCATAATTGTCACAACCTGGATTCCACCAAGAGCTGAGAGCTTTTTGAAGTTTTCTTAAAGTTTTTAACATAGGTAACTATATCTTATTCCATTCTGATCTCTATGCCTCTTATTTATATTCCTTATTTATACCATTGGCAAGAATTCCAACATTTTGAAAAGAAATAGTGGACACAGTCCTCCTTTCCTTGTTTTTGATCTTAAAGTGAAAGCATTTGGTCTTTTACTATAAAGTTTTATATTAGTTGTAGAGTTTTTATAGATCTCATTTATCAGGCTAAGTTTCTATTTTTCTTTGTAGGAGGGTTCTTAACCATAACTGGATGTTGTATATTATTGTGAAATATATTTTCTGTTTAAGTTTAAATATTTATATATTATAAATAATTTAAATATTATATAACCATTTAGACTGTCATTTATATATCTATTTAAATATCTATTTAGATTGTTAGTATCACTTATTCCATTGATTTATTATGACATACTGAATCAGCCATGCATTCCCCAGAAAAGCCACATGATAATATTGTATTATAATATTTATATATCTATGGGATTTATTTGCTATTGTCTTGCAGAGAAATTTTGTATCTATGTTCAGGAAGAATATTTGTAGTTTTCCTTTTTTGTGTTATCTTCGCTTCTATATAAATGTGTTGAAATAAGCTTAAAAATTAATTCAGGCTATTTCCTTCCATTATATTGTTTTGCAAAGAGATTGGGTAGAATTTTTGATAAGGTTTTCAAAGCTTGGGTGAAATAATCAGTAAAATCATCTACATCTAGAGATTTCTTTTCAGAAAGTTTTAAAAAGATAACATTAATTTCTTTAAATATTGTATTAATGCTCAGGTATCATTCACTGGCTGAGTGATGTAAACCACACACATTTATTTTCTCATAGTACTGGAGGCTAAAAGATTTGCAATGGAGTTGCCCACAGGAAGGCATTCTCCTGAGACCCTACTCCTTAGCTTGCAGGTGGCCATAGACATGATGTCTCATCATATAAAGGTATCTTTATGCATGCACAGTCCTGATATCTATCTTTATTGTTCAACTCTCCTATATTCAGAGAGATGTTGCAGAACTAGGCTCTTCCTGCCCCATGCACAATATGCTGATCATGGAAACAAGTTTCGTAACATAGAAAGACTTTATTTGCAAGGCTGCCAAAAGTATGGCAATAGAGACCAAGTATGAAATCTGCTATCCCAGAGATACTGATGGGACAGGGAGGGAGGATGCCTTAAGGCCTGGGAAAATGTAACTGGACACAAAGGAATCAGTGATCTGCATGTGCACAATCAATCTGCATAGCTCCTCAGTGGTCAAACATTCAGAAAATGGAAGCTTTAGCATGATCAGATTGCGGAAGTTTTGCATCTTTGACATCAAAACGTCACCCATTGGACACCTCCCCGAACTCAAGTAAAGCATGGACGGTGTCCACAAGGGTAGACTCCCAGTTCCAGAAAAGTGACCTAGAGAAATTTTGACATCATGATCCACCTAGCAAAGGCAATATGTACAGGAATGGTAGTGGCAGACTGATAATAAGATTGCTCTGCTGCAGAGATCCCCAAATCAGTGATCTTCCAAGTCCACAAGAAGGAAATGACTACAAGCAAGTGAATACAGAGACTTTATTTAGGTCTTTCTCTTGGCTTAAAGGACATTAGTCAGATTGAATCTGCACTCAGCCTAATGACTTCATTTTACCTCCATTACTTCTTTAAACAACCTATGTCAAACACACTCACATTCTGAGGTACTGCAAGGGGACCAACATATGAATTTTGTGTGAGAGGAAAAAAATTTCATTCTATAATAATGTCCAGAAGAGCACAGGGCATATCACAAGAGAAACTAATAGTTACCTTGAAATGAACAATAACAAAAATGTACATCACTTGGGCTTCTTCTATAGTTCAGTTGGTAGAGCTCTTCTAGCATGTGTGAGGCACAGGGCTTGATCCCAATGCTGAAAAAAAAAGAAAAGGAAAGGAAAGAATGAAAGAAAATAAAAATTTCGAAAAGCATATCATAAAAGTTGTGATGCAGAGAAATCAGGAGTCAGAAATATTGGCTGTACAGCCTAAAAAAAAAAGGACCTCAAACAGTAACTTTGCCTACAACTAATAGAGATCGGAAATGAGCAAATCCATCAAAATAAACATAAGTAAGAAAGGAATAATGAAGAATAGGATTGAAAGAATGAAGTACTAAATAAAAATCTGTGGAGAAATTGATGCAAGGAAAGTTTGAATGTTGAAAAGATGAATGAAATTCACATTTTAATGTAGAATTAGCAAGACAAATGAAAGGAGTCCCAAATTACCAAAATCGTTCTGAAAAGCTATATAGTATATGATTGCAGGTTTGATATTGTGGAGAAGGCAAAATAATAGATATTACAGAAGATCCCTTATTGACAGTGGTTCAGAAAGTGGCAAGGGAAGAAAGTTTGACTAGGTAAAGGGAGGGGAATTTTTAAGAAAAGGAAATCTATTCTGCACATTACTGTAGTTATGGTTCCTGCACAAATTCACATGTGTCAAGCATGCTTAAATTGACACTGGGATTAGTGGACCTATTTGAAGCCTTGAAACTAAATGTGTCAATGAGAATGGTGTTAAAATCACTGTGTGGAGGGCTACCATGGAATTCTGAGTTGTGGCAAAGAAAATGCTCAACACTCTAGCACTCTGAAAAACCATGTTCCTGGGAGGCAGGGAGCAGGCACATTGCAAGATGTTTCCTGGGAATTCAGTGGGTCCTGCAGAAGGACTCTCCTGCACACCCATTAGGTAAGATTCAGTGCAAGGAGGTGGGCCTGGAGCATGTCTTGTTTGTCTCCTCCATGGCCAATATCCATAGCTCAGTATACGGATCTCCGTCTTATTTGAGAAGCACTGAGCTTCATTCTGCCGAAGGCTAGAACGATTACACATATTTGCAGGGCTTCAAGACATGACATGAGCCACGCATGGTAACACAATTTCAGGGGATAAGGAAAACCACACCAATCAATGCACACTTGTATCGTAAGACATATACACATTCAGGAATACTAAAACCATCAGGGAAACTATGCCTCTGACACACAGAAAAAAGACACTCGTGACTACCTTGTTCCTTTGTGGTAGGAATTTGACATGTAGGAGATATTTGATACACACTCAAAACAATCCTTCAAAGCTAGGAATTTGCTTTGTGTTTCAAAAGAAACATGGATTTTAACTTTTCAATAAGGGTGGAATTATTCACATTTTGAGGAAGGGATTATTTTGCTTCTAGTCATATGGGCGATAATTGTATTCTGTTATCTGGAATTATGAAGTTGGTATTACTGTCATTATTTGGATGTAAAATGTGGTTTAAAGAAGTATTTTAGGTGTGAAATTCACAGGATGTGAACTGTGATCTTAATCCTGACAGATCAACAAGAGGGTTAACCTACCAATTTAAGAAACCATGTTCCCAGATGGGTGTGGGGTCATGGAAGTGTGACCTTCAGTAATATATACCATCTCTTGACGCTTCGACCTGGTATTGTTCCCAAGTTCTGCTTCCAGGACTCCACGAGCTGAGCAGTTTTGTGGCTCCAAGACCTTCTCCTATGCTGTTTCTGCCTTGGAGCCAGCCTATTATGGATGGAAAACACGAACCAATTAGCCCTTTGCTCTTTGCAGATCTGGTTGTTGCAGCAGCAACATGAAAAGCAAGTGTGGGTTACTGTCTTGTGCTTCCAGAATTAACCATGGAAAACAGCTGAAAAGAGAGAGAGAGAGAAGACTAGCAAACAGAAAAAAGCAACTCAGTGTAAGCAACAAAGCATGAGGTCACCCTGGGGGAGACTGAAGACTGGAACTGGTTCCTGCATGTGGGGAGGGGCAGGGAAGTTGAGGCTTGCCTAGGTAGCAGGTGACAGCATCAGTCAGGAAAGTTTGGAAACTCCTGCCTCTGTCACTGCATGGGCTGAGGCAGCACCTCATACCAGAGATGCCAGTGACCTACGGGTAACATCAGCGAGCAGGAGAAGGAGACAGCCTGGCTGCAGAGGCTGAGCTAACAACCACCCAAACCCTCCCTAGTGGGCGAGGACTGGCTTTCACAATCATCACTATTTTAATGGAAGGTAAGGAATGCACTAGAAATAGAATAGCAAGTAAAAAATGAATCATACAGTGTAATGATAGATGTTCTATAATCAAATATGCATATGTAGTGTACTATATCTATGTACAATGGTGTTAGTTTAAATATACACATAAACACATATCTTTTCAATATATCATATATAAACTTATAAATTCACACATAGTATCGTAAGCCTATACATAAACATAGTCTACATGGATACTTCCTACACTTTCTCTTTCTGTTCAGACAAAATCTACACATTCGTTTGGTAGAGAGGTGACACAGCTTCCCGGCTCTACATGAGCACTGGAAGGTAAAAATCACACTCTGCACTATGAAAAGTGGGGTCACACCACAGAATCAGGGTGCACCCCAATCTCCCGCTGCTGCTCACCCTCTTCCCATTCAATCTTTTAGAAGGAAAGGTTGGGGAGATCTGCCTCTGGCTGGTGAGAGACCTCACAGGAGGGCGTGGTTATTCTTGAAGAGGTCACCCACATACTGGGCTCCTCAGCCTGGCCCGGAGGTAGTGCTGGAGCCCCTGGGGCAGTGATACTACCCTGACCACTCCCGTCTTCTTCCATAGCTGCCACCACAGGGAACTCTTGGATATTGATGGAAACCAGTAGCATCAGTCAGGACCAAGGTCCAAGCTCTGCCGGGAAGCAAGGTGCCAACCCCCAGGAGGATGGAGAAGAGCTGCAGAATCCCATTCTGTGAGTGCAGTCAGAGCCTGGACACACTGCTGAATGTGACATCCACTGAATCCCTGACCCATGGAGTCAGATCATTGTGAGGGTCTTCTTCTGAGTCCTTTGCTTCAGGTGAAGGCAGCACAAACTCAGGCTCAGTTAGGGGTCAAGAGGGTGGGTTATGGGTACAGTAAGGAAGCTCCGACCTAAAGAGTGTCCCCAAACAAGCCAGATCTCCCCCTCTTGTCAGCCTCGCACCTTCAAAAAGGATTTTCCAGTGAGACCTCTTTCCACCTAGGAGACATAGGCAGTTAGAGCCTTGATCTCAGGTTCCTAAAAGATGGGGATCCTGGCTCTGGAAGAATATAGGTGACAGTCCCTAAAGAGGAAGAAGGGGACCTAAAAATCTCCTTCTACTTGGGAGACCCTGGGCGCCTTGGCAGATGTGACCTCCACTGAGTCACACCCGTGGGGTCAGAGAGGGTTGAGGTCTCTTCTGAGTTTCATGCTTCAGGTGAGGGAAGCAGAGAGGCTTGGCCTGAGTTAGAGGTCACCCTAAGGGGCTGTGAGGAGTGAGGAAGCCCCACCCCAGAGAGCGGGTCCCCAAACAATCTAGACTTACCTGTGTTGTCGTCCATGCACTCTGGGGAAGAAAGTTCAGGTCGGGTCTGTGCCTGCAGGGGACCCAGACTGCAGTCATGTCCTGTTCTGAGGTCTGGGCTTCAGGGGAGAGGAGTGCACAGGACCTGGGCTGAGCTAGGCCAAGGTGAGATCTGAGGGAAGACGGGAAGCTGTGCTAAAGAGAGGATCCCAGAACATCACCACTGTTACCTGTCCTGCAGCACTTGGTGCAGAATTCTCTGGAAAGAACCCTCTTTCACCTCATTGGGAGATTTCAGGAAAACAGAGCCTTGTTCTGAAGACTGAGGTTCAGAGAGAGAGAGACAGAGAGAGAGAGAGAGAAAGACAGAGAGACAGAGACAGAGACAGACAGAGACACACACAGAGAGAGACACAGAGACAGAGAGAAACGGAGAGAGAGACAGAGAGAGAGAATCAGAACTAGAAATATCTCTTTTCAGCCCTGAAACACAATGAATTCTCAGGTGACTTCCCCCTTCTCAGGGAACTTGGAGAATCATACTCTTGTTCTGAGGTCCCTGCTTCAGGTAGAAGCAATACATAAGACCAGGTTCAGTTAGGTCAAGAAGAGGGGCTGTGGGGGACCAAGGAAGCCCCTCCCCGGGTAGGGGTCCCACAGGTGATCCAGATCCGCCCCTGTATCAGAGCTGCAGCACACTGGGGTAGGTTAGTGAGGACCAGGCCCTGCCCTTGTCAGCCACAGGGATCCTGGGAGTCACGGCCTGGTCCTCAGGTCTGTGCTCCTGTGGGGACTGAGACAGGACCTGGGCTCAGTTAGGGCCCGGTGAGGGGCTGCCCTGGGGGGACTGAGGAAGCCCCACCCTGATGGCATCCAGAACAATCCAGGTCTGCCTCTGCTGCCCTTCTGTGCCCCAGGACATTATTCTCAGGTGAGTGCTGCCTGTTGCCCCGGGGACCAACCTGGACAGTTAGAGCCTTGTTCTGGGGTTCTTGCCTCAGGTGGCAGAAAAGGCGGGCTGGGCTCAGTTAGTCCACTTCAGGCTCTGGGGGGGGGGAGGCCCCGCACCAGGGAGAGGGCCCCTAAGTAATAATCCGGCTCTGCCTCTTGTCACAGCCCTGCACCACCCAGGGCAGAGGAAGCCGCACCCCAGATCTACCCCAGGGGACCCCGAGTGTGAGAGTCTGGCTGTGAGGTCCACGCTGCAAGGGTGGGGAGCAGAGAGGGCCTTGGCTCCTTTAGGGGTGATGGGGAGATGCTGTGGGGAGAGTGATGTATCTGCTTCTCAGAAAGAGGGCCCCAAACAACACTGATGTGGCTCTGTGGCTGGTCCTGTAATTTTTTTTATTTAAATGTAATACCAGTAGATATTAATAAAGAATTTTTTAAAAAAAACTCTTCTTACTTCTATGAAAAAATAAAGCAAAATTTCATAATAAATTAATTAAAGAGTAACATTAGTTAATACACTGCTTACCATAATTTCAAAAGAATGGTCGAATACAAGTCATAGATGAAAGAACACTTACAAAAAACAAACAAATAGATAATAGCGCCAAACTTTCTTTTCAATGAACTAAGAGGACCTAGCGGTATAAATGGAACAAATGAGCATATACATTGAAATATGTTTGAAATCACGGAATATAAATTTGAGGAATTATTAGAACGTCTCCCTACTTCCTATTTCTCTATCTTTCTTTTTCTCATTTTCTTTGACATTTAATAGAAACTATGTATGATAAATTTGTCCTGTATCTTACACAAGATAGCCACCACAGAAATTTCCATAGATTAGAAGGAAGATAGACTGTTCAGGAGGGCCCAATCCTGTGGGATAGTTTCAAGCTCTGACCCTGTAAATTTTGATGCAAAAATTCTTAAGTGAGCATCCTTGTTCACCTCAGGGGCTCTGGGAGTCAGAGATTTATTCTGATGGCTGTGTTGAAGTCCTGAGATGTGTTAGGTCTTGGTGAGATGAAGAGCAGAGTGAGGAAATCTCATCCCAGGTAGAGGGTCCAAAATAATCCCACCTTGTGGCAGTTGTCAGCTTTGGACCCCAGAGCTGAATTGTTAGGGGATTCAACCACCTTCTGCAACCCTTCTGCTTTGAGGTCTCTGGGTGTCAAAGCCACAGTTTGAGGGGAGCAAACTGAGGTTTGCACAGGACAGGGGTCCAAGAAAGAGGCCGTCCACATCTTCAGCATCAGGGCACCTGAAAGTCATGTAACAGGAAGTTAAGTGTGATTTTTGCATGTAGGAAAATATTTTGATGAACCTTCACATTATTTTTCATTGTGGCTGTACTAATTATAATTGAAGAATTATGAATTCACAGAGCAAGATTGGATTTTGTGAGATTGTTCAATGTAGGTTTGGTGAAACAAGATATTTACAAAGGTCTCCACGTTGGAAAGGGAGAGGTAAGACTAGGGAAAATAAGAAATTATATGCCTAAAATTCTATCAAATAAGCAAATGGTTCTAGAACAAATAACTGAGTTTACATATGTCACTGGATTCACAAGCAATATACTTGGATTTTTATAATAACAATGAGCAGCTGGAAATTTAAATTGAACAGTATGATTTAAAATAAGATTTAAAAGAATGAATCAAAAGAAATCTAACAAAAGTAAAAAAATCTCCATATTGAGAAATATATTAAAAAGATGAGATAATGAAGTTCTAAATAAATTGAATGATAAACATTGTTCATTACCCAGATGATTTAATATAGTTACAAAGTCAATTTGTCCCAAATACCTTGATAGATTCAATGCCTTCTAAATAAATGAGTCTAACATTCATATAAAATGCAAAGGACCTAGACCCTGCAAAGAAAACTGTAAACATAGAACAAAGTTGAAGGAGTTACCCAATTTCATTTCAAGAATTATAAACTAACAACAAATAAGACCATGAAACAAGTCTAGAAATACATCAGTGTAACAGAATGCAGTCCAAGAATAGATCCACAGGTATCTGCATATACAACTAATTATGGGAAAGATGTAAATGAACATTATAGGAGAGGAAGGAGAGTCTCTAAAACAGCCAGCTCTGAAACCACGGAATCTCCACATGCAAATAGTAAAACTTGATCTATTCTATGTCTGTATCTATTTATAAGGACATAGATATTTCTTCATTGGATTTCTCATCCCTGGAACAAAACACCTGACAACCACAAGCAAAACGAGGAGAGGTCTATTCTGGGTCACAATTTTCAGCCAAGAAGCAAAAACAGAAGAGGAGAGAATACACGCTTCCAGTGTTGCTCCAAGTGACCCGCCCTGTTCACCAGGCCTCGCCTCTGAATGGGAGACTGTGGGGGGACGTTTCAGATGTGAATCACAGCAATGTATCTCTCCAGAGAGAAACAGAGACAGGAACAGGGACATTTTGAAGAAATTGATCACATGATTCTGTCATCTGTGGGTGGACTAGCAGTTTGGAAACTCACACAGTATTATTTTATTTTTCTTAAAATACATTACTTTACTTTTGATGAATGTGTATAAACTATACACAATATTGGGGAAATTCGGTGTGATATTTCATCACATGGATTCAGTGCACACTCATCAAACCCACCCTTGCTGTATCCACTCTCCCCCATGCCCTTCCCATCCTCTGGTAGTCACTGGTGTACATTCAGATGGACTGTTTTTAGGCTTCCACCTATGAGGGAGAACATGCTGTACTTGGCCTTATGTGCCTGGCTTATTGCATTTGAAATAATGACTCCTATTCCCAGCAACTACAGTTTACACAAAGTCAAAAGTTTTAGTGCACACCAGATGAAACATAGAAATATCTAAAAAGAAGTCTAGCAATTATTACACATTTTTAGAGACAGCTATAAAATTCTGTAGAAAGATTCAGGCAAAAGGATTCTGATATAAATAGAGCCTTTTGTGGCATTCATTGAAAATAAACAGAATATGATAAAATTCTCCATTTTTCTTAAATTCCTCATAAGTCAGTGCCTTACCCTTAGAGGTCACACTGACAAACAAGCTAGGCTACTGCCTCGTGCTTCCTGAATTCACCTTGGAAAACAACAGAAGAGAGAGGGAGTAAAGTCTAGCGAACACGCATGAGCAACTCAATGTAAAGCTCACAGCATGAGGGATCCCTGGGGGAGGCTGAAGACTGCTGACCTGGGACTGGAGCATGGATGGGGCAGAGCAGGTGGGGGTCTGCACCGGGGCCTGCACAGCTGGCTCCTAACAGCACGAGTTGGAAGAAAGTTTAAACTCCTGCCTCTACTACCCTGCACGGTCTGAGGCCGCACCTCACAGCGGGGATCTCAGTGATCCAGGGGAAACATGAGGCCAGCAGGAAAGTGGAGAGAGCATGGCTGCAGAGGTTCTGCTGTAACACCTTGTGCCCACCCTGGTGGGTGAGGACGCTTCCAATACAACTGCTACTTAACAGAACGTAAAGAAGGCAAGAGAAATGGAAAAGAAGGTATAGCCGTGCATTATGCATAGTAGCCATAGTTATTCAAGTCAAATAGTTATATCATATTCTGCCCCAGGGAACCCTAGGAGTCAGATCTCTCCTGGGAGGTGAATATTTTCAGGTTCATAGATGAAATAAGTCTCTACACTGTACCAAGAAACAAAGTGAAGACCCTTAAGAAGAACAAAGATGACCAGCAGAATCCCATTTGTCCCCTCCTGTCAGACACTAGGCTCATTGATGGATGGGATGTTCATTACCTGCTTCCTGATGGGATCAGAGTGATGTGATGGCCTTGTTCTGAGATGCCTGTTTCAGGTGAGGGGGTGGAGAGGGCCCCAGCTCTGTCAGGGGTAGAGATGAGAGTGTGGAAGCCCCATCTCAGAAAGAGTGTCTCCAAACAATCCAGATATACCTAGTTTTTATTCCTGCACCACAAGGAACTATTTTCAACTGAGATCACACTGCCACTCAGCAGAGCTTGGGAGTCAGGTTCTTGATCTGAGGGGAGCAGATTCAGGTCCATAGTGGGCTGTGGTCCAGGCTCTGTTAGGACTCCAGGTGATGACGCCTAAGGAGAATTGGTAGACAGGGAAACTCCCCTCCCACTCTTGTATCAGATCCTGGTACATTGTTGGACATGGGGTCTACTGACTGCACCTCATTGGGTTAGAGTGACAGGAGGGCCTGTTGGGAGGTTCAGGCTTCAGGTGAGAGGAGTAGAGTGGGTGAGGGTCAATTAGGGGTCATGGTGATGGGCTGTGAGGGGAGTAGAGATGTCTCAACTCAGAAAGAGGGTCCTTAAACCATCGAGATCTCCCTCTCTTTTCATCCCTGGATCACACAGGGGCTGATTTGTTAGAATGAGCTACAGCCTCAGGGAACACTGGGAGGTAGTGCCTGGAACAGTGGGAAACAGAATCGGGTCCATAGAGGACTGGGGTACAGGCTCTGCCAGGAACCAAGGTGTTGATCCCTAGGGAGGAGGGAGGGACCTAAAGAATTCCTCTCTGTTCCTGTTGTCAGCCCTGGGAGACTTCGTGCATGTTGTAGGATTTGACATCCACTCACTGCTACTGCTCTGGGTCGGGTCCTGTTCTGGGCTGTGTGCTTCAGTTAACAGGAGCTGAGAGGCCCAGGCTCAGCTATGGGTCTTATTAAAGGGTTGTTGGAGGAGTGAAGAAGCCCCGCCCTAGAGAGTGGGATCTGAAACAATCCAGATTTACCTGTGCTGTCAGCCCTGGTCTCCGGGAAACAATTCTCCTATGGGGCCATAATTTTGCCTCGGGGAACCCAGAGCACAGAGTCACAACCTTGTTCTGAGATCCGGGCTTCAGGGGAGAGGGAGGAGTGGAGAAAATCTGGGCTGTTAGTTGAAGGTGAGGGCTGAGAGAAGATTGAGGAAGCCCCATCTCAGACAGAGAGTCCCAAATCATTCTGGAAAAGCCTCTGTTGCCTGCCCTGCAGAGAAGGTGCAGAATTCTCCAGCGAGCACTCCCTCTCACCTCACTGGGACCAGAGCACTGAACTTCAGGTGAGAGCGTGGAGGGTGTTGTTCTGAGGTCTATCCTTCAGGTGGGTGAAGATGGGACCTAGACTTGATTAGGTTAATTTCAGAAGCAGACGGAGGAGTGAAGAAACGCTACCCCAAGTGGAGGGTTCCCAAAGAACCCATATCTGCCTCTGCTGACGGCCCTGCACTGTCCAGTGGGGAACTCTCGGGTGAGCACTCCCTTCTGCCTCAGGGAACCCCTGGAATTCAGAGCCTGGTTCTGAGGCTCTTGCTGCAGATGGGAGCAGGAGAAAGAACCTGGGCTCATCTAGATCAAGTTGAGGGCTATGGGGTAAGTGTGGGAGCCCTAAACCAGATAGGGGGTTCCAGATGATACATACCTACCTGTGTTTTCAGCCCTGTCCCTGGGACACACTTGCCAGGGCACTCCACTTCCACTCCCCATGCCCATGATGAACTTTCTGCCTTAGAAATCCCCGAGTATCAGACACTTTGTTCAAAAGGGAACACACTGGGGCTGACATAAGACATGGGGTCCTGGCTTTGGGAGAGATGAAGGTGAGGTCTGAGGGAGGAGAGGGACCCCAAGGGGATGCCTTTTAGTGCCTCCTATCAGCCCTGTGAAGTCCCTGCAAAGTAGATGTATGAGATTCAATGACTTCAGCTTCTGGAGTCAGAGGGAGGTGAGGGCCTTGTTCTGAGGTCTGACTACACTTGATCTTAGCCAAAAGGCCGAGAAGTGATCTGAGGTCTGACTTTTAGGTGAGGGCAGCAGAGAGAACCTGTTACCAATCCAAGTGGGCTCCAAAGTGGGGCTTCCTCAATCCCAGCCCAGAGAGGGGCTCTGTGAACAAACCAGATCCATCTCTGTTGTCAGACAAGGGGGCAGACTTGTCAGAATGCCTCCCCTCCCCATTTGGGCCTCAGGGACCTGGAAGTCAGAGCCTTGGTGTGACACAGAACACTCAGGTAAACAGGGATGGGTGTTCAGCCTGCCAAGTACCAAGGTTAGGACCCAGAGGGAGGAATTAGGGGGCCCATCCCACTCCACTAGATAAAGCCCGTAGAGGACTTCTCTATTCCAGTTATCAGGCCTGGCAAGCCCTGGGCATGGGGCCTGGGTGTGTGGAACTTCAATTTGCATTGGTGAGGCTCTGAGAATAGTGACAGTCTTGGTCACAGAGGAGAGTGCGCTACACTCCAGGACAGAGTGGACCCCACAGAAGTTGGCCCCTGCTCTGAGTCCAAGAAAGCTCCATGCAGGGTTGTTAAGCAGGGGTCTCTAGTCTTCTACAACAGGGTCTGAGGGACTCTAAGGTGTTTGAAGAAGGAGCAAGGCCTCAGGGAAGATACAGCCCCTGGCCCAGTCAGGATGAGAAATGAGGCAGGACTGCGGGCCCCAGGACACATGACAGAAGGGACCCAGCCTGCCTAATCTTTCAATCTGAGTGCTGTTCTGCATTCCCACCTAGAGTCTGAGGGAGGAGACTCAGGCTCTCAGAGGGGTGGGCTGCTTCCAGGATCAAAGGGAGGACTTACAGGGACATTGAGGGGACATTGCATCTTACATCAGAGGGTGACCTCCACTCAGACGTCAGCCCCTGGGAGACACAGTGCACCTTTGGCCCTGGCTCTTGGTGTCAGGCCGGAGGGGGCCTTGGTGTGATCCGTGTGACCTCGGGTCAGCAGATCCAACACATGGGAAGCCTGGCCCTGCTGGCAGGCTGGGGCAGCCTCAGGCAGGACTGTGTACAAGAGTCACCCTGCCCGGACTTCCACCTCTGCTGTCCTAGAGAGATGGTGGACTTGATTTACCAGAAGCATCTTCAGGACAGCAGCTGGGAAATGTGAACACCTGGGCCTGCACCAGACAAGGGAGGGCCTCCGGATCCTACTTCTCTGTCAGTCTGGGGAAACCCATACACAGACTTCCAGATGTGCTGCATTTTTGTCTCCCTGGTCTCAGGGAGGGCTTTGCTCTGAGGATCTTCACCAGGTCACGGGAGGAGACGCCTTCTGTCAGCAAAGGGAGCAGGTGGGATCTGCCAGGAATCAAGAGAGGCACTTGGGTGAGCACTGAAGGTTGTTTTAATTGATACATGTTTGTTATACATAATGATTACATTCATTGAGGGGAGCTGGTATAAGTACATGACCACGTTCATTCTTTTTTCTAATTTCCTTTCCCTCTCTTTCCTGCTGTCCCTCCCTGCGTCTCTTGGATATATATACATATACATATATACATATATATATATATACATATATACATATATATATATATATATATAACATATTTCTAGTATATCATAGGGATTGGGTACATGTGCAAATTTTACAATTCACACTTTTTAAAAATCTAATATCCTTCCCCTCTTCCCTCCTCTCTCCTCTCCAGCTATGGCTCCCTTCCAATACGCTAAAGATCTATCTCACTATTTATTATTACCCATATTTTATTTTGCTTTTTATTTATATTTTGGGTTTTGCACATAAGAGAAACCATATAACATTAAACTCGCGTGTATGTGATTTAGTTCATATAACTGTATGGCCTCAAGGTGCGTCCATTTTCCTCTAAAGGACCCAAGTTTACCCCTTTGTATGGTAGAGTAGTATTGTGCATCCATCCCACAAGTTCTTTATCCATTCATCTGTTGATGAACATTTAGGCTCTTTCCAAGATTTAGCTGCTGTGAACTGTGCTGCTATACACATGGTATTGCATGTGTCACTGTGATATGGTGTCTTTAATTCTCTACAGAATGTACCTATGAGTGGAATAGGTTGAATGCAATTTTTGTATTATTTTTCTAAATAATCTCAATACTGATTTCCATATCATTTGTACCACTTTACATGCCCACCAACAATGAAGAAGGGTTCCTTTCTACATGCAGGTTTGCCATCATTTGATATTTGATTTCTTTTTTTTTTAGCAAACATTTATTGCTACGTTTTAGATATACGTAATGGTAACATTAATGGTAACATTCGTCGTAGGGAATTTGTACCATTACATGATATATCTTGCTCCTTTATTTCCCTATCCCCCCCCTTTATGTACAAAAGTTTTGTTTCCATGTTTTCCTTCTATTTTCTTTCTTGTGCCAGAAAGCCATTATTTAAGAAGATGAATTCTGTGTTGTTGATTTTGCTTTTCTAGGTCTGTTCTGTTTCCTATGAATGTTAGGATATTTTCTCCTGTTCTGTGAGGAATGAGATTGGTATTTTGTTTGGATTTCATTACATCTGCATAACATTTTTGTAAATATTGCCATTTTGACAATAATGGTTCTGCCTTCCTAGGAAGAAGAATATTTTTCCATTTTTCGATATCCTTTTTCAGAGTACTGTAGTTCTCATTGTAGAGGTCTTTCACCTCCTTGGTTATATTAATTCCCAAATACTTAATTTTTATGCTATTACGAAAGTTTCTGTTTCCTTCATTTCTTTTTCGGTGAGTTTATTACTGGTGTGCAGGAACGCTGTTGATTTTTTGTGTTGGTTTTTTAAACCTGCTACACTACTGTATTGGTTATTAATTCTAGGAGCCTTTCAGTGGAGTTTTGAGGTCTATGTAGAGGATCATGTCATCTGCAAAAAATTATAATTTAATTCTGCCTTTCATATACATATTCCTTTAATTTCTTTCTCTTAACAGATTTCTCTGGCTAATATTTTGTGAATTATATGGATTAGGAGCGGTAACAGCATAAACCCTTCTTTTGTTACTGATTTTAGAAAAGTTTTCAACTTCACATTTAATATGTTTTGGGCATTGATTTATCATACATGACCATTATCAAATGAAGATAACCTATTTTCTTCAGGTTTTTTTTATCACATTGGATTTTGTCAAATGTTTTTTCTGCATCTATTGAGATGATCATGGATTATTTTTGTCATTGCTTGTGTTTATGCAGTGTATTTTATTTTTGATTTGTGCATGTTGTACCATCCCTGCATCCCTGGAATGAATCCTACTTAGTCATGATATGTGATCTTTTGGATACTTTGGTGCATTCTATTTGCCAGTTTCTTATTGAGGATTTTTGGCTCTATGTTCATTCTAGTGATTGACCTGTAGTTTTCTTTTTTGGTTGGATCTTTTTCTGCTTTGGGGATCAGTGTAAAGCTTGTTTTGGGGAATGATTTGGGGAATATTGCTTCCATTTCAATTTTATTAAAGAGTTTGAAGAATATTGGCATTAGATCTTTTCTGAAGTTTTTTGTAGAATTTGGCAGTGAATGTGTCAGGAACTGGGCTTTTCTTAGTTGTGTTTTTTTTCCTATAAATTCAATTTTATTTAATGATATTGGAGTAGTTGGGATTTTTATGTCATCTTGGTTCTGGACTGGCAGTTTTTGTGTATGTAGGAATTTATACATTTCTTCTGAGTTCTCCATTTTTCTAGTAAAGTTTCTTAAAATAGGTACCAATGGTCCTGAGAATTTTAACAGAGCCCATTTGATTTTACCTTTTTCATTTCTTTTTTTTAAATATAGAAATGGACCATTTTATTACAAAGAGTCTCACAAAAATGAAAATGTCTCAAAACAAATGAAGCTAGACTACCGACCTCCACCTGCAGAACTGGGGGAAGACAAGAGGGCAGTGTGAGCTTCTTAGCTCACTGGGGGCCAGTGTGAGGTTATGAGAACAGAACCAATCTAAAAATGGCTGATGTTACCTTAGGAGCCCAAAGAACAAGGGGCCCCTGAAGAAGCATCCATCCCTTCTAGAACACTTAACAGGGGTCCTTTTCCAAAGCTACAGAGGAGGCCCTCAGCCTGCCAGGATTTTGTCTTATGGCTGCATTGCTCCATCTAAATCTGTACCCTTTATGGTTTAAAACTAAAACTTGGGGAAGGATGGGGAGCAAGCCAGCTGCCAGAAGAGTTCCCTCAGCATAGCTGCCCTGCACTTAAGGGCCCTGGCTCCTATCTAGTCCCTAAGGACATTTATATTTAATATACTTTATATAAATATACAGAGAAATAGAAAATAAAAAATCTGAGGGGTTAGAGGGAGAAAGGTAGGGAACTTGGCAAGAAGCCCGAGCTGGAGAGGTCTGCTTAGGCCAACTTGACCTCTTCTTTGGCCCCTTTGGCTTCTGGCTTCTCCTCCTTGGTTTTCTCCTCTTCTGTGACCTCTTTTTTCTCTTCTGGGTCTTTTTCTTTCTCATCTTCTGTTTTAACTCTCTTGGCTTTCTTGAAGTTAGAAGAGTTCTTGCGGCCCCCTTCTCCCTCCTCATCGGAGTCAGAGACCTCTTCCTCACAGGCAATTTGTTTGTCAGAGGAACAGATTGAGATGCGCTTGTCAGGATCCTCTTCGTCCTCATCGCCACTCTCCTCCGGGATGGCATCCTCAGGAATTGCCTGCATTTGGACCCCAGGTGGGTGGGGCAGCAGTCTCAGGTTCTCAAAGAGCCGCTGTTTGATCTTCTCCAGGTGCTCCTTAGTGTTCTGGTTCGTCATATTGGAAGAACTGATGTGAAGCTTGAAATCTGGTCCAAAGTATTGGAAGTAGTCATTGCATGGAAGTTCATTAGGGATCTCTGCGTCTAGAGCCACAGCTGTTTTGTATGTCCAGCACCGAGCAACATTACGAATGGTATAACCACCTCCTCCCAGCATCAGCATAGGTAGGTTGAAGCTTTTGACAAATTCCACACACTTGGCATGCCCTTTGATGGTCAGATTGAAGCAACCCAGGCGATCCCCAGAGAGGGAGTCTGAACCACACTGTAAGACCACTGCACTAGGCTGGAACATCTCCATTACTTTGGACATGACCGGCTTGAAAATGGCCTCATAGGACTCATTATCAATCCCATCTCGGAGTGGGTAGTCAACAGCATAATACTTGCCTTTGCCAGCCCCAATATCCCGTAGGTCCCCGGTTCCTGTGAAGTACTCTCCATACTTATGAAAGGACACAGTCATGACCCAGTCTGTGGTATAGAAGGCCTCTTCCACGCCATCGCCATGGTGAATATCAATGTCAATATACAGCACTCTCTGGTGATATTTTAGCAGTTCCAGGATGGCCAAGATGATATTGACGTAACAGAAGCCAGATGCCTTCTTTGCATGGTGCAGGCCCCTGGCCCAATTCACAGCGATGTCTGTCTGCTGCTTATTAAGTTTCACAGCACTTGCCACAGAGCCACCAGCAGACAACTGACAGAACTCAAACAGGCCATTGAATACTGGACAGTCCTCACCAACGTTGAATCCCTACATCTGCTTGCTGTACTCAGACATGTTATCTGGACAGATGGAGCGCAAGAATTTAATGTAGTCATCACTGTGGTACTTGGTCATCTCCTCAGCATTGGCTTTGTGAGGGCGATAGATTTCCATCTTTCGGTAGAGACCATAGTTCAGCAGCAAATTGTGAGTCATGCGGATTCGGTGAGGCTTCATTGGGTGGCCTTGTCCATAATAGTAATTTCCAACATCCCCTGCAGAAGAGTGACAGCTTCAGTAACAGAGACACACATTCCCAGAAGGGGAGCCCAGAAATTTTTACAGCAAACACCCAGGCAAACTTCTTTCTAGCTCATTTCTAGTTTCCAAGATTCTCTCCCACTTTGAGGAATGGTAATTACAGAAGAAACAAAACTAAAAGCAAGGAACCCTAGTGAGGGCAGCACTTAAGGATGAGTCATAGGCACTAGAGAGGATGAGGGGTTTATATACCTTTTTCATTTCTAATTGCTCAGATTTGGGTCATTTCTTTCCTTGTTTTGGTAAGACTGGCTAGGAGTTTGTCAGTTTTGTTTATTCTGTCAGAGAACCAACTCTTCAATTCATTGATTCTTTGTACTTTTTTAGTCTCAATTTTATTAATTTCTGCTTTGATTTTTATAATTTCCTTCCTTGTAATAGCTTTGCACTGAGATTATTCTCATTTTTCTAGGACTTCGAGGTGCACCATTAAGTTATTCATTTGGGCTCTCCCTGTTTTTCTGATGTGGGTATTCATTGCTATAAACTTCTCTCTTAAGACTGCTTTCATTGTGTCCCATAGTTTCTAGTATATTGTACTGGCATTATTATTTGATTCTAGGAACTGTCTAATTTCTCCCTTGACTTCTTCTGTGACCCACTGATATTTCAAGAGGGTATTATCTACTTTTCATGTGTCTGTAAATTGTCTTCCTTCAATTTCTTTTGCCATTGACTACTCATTTCATTGCACTCTGATCTAATAATATGCATGGAATAATTCCTATTCTTTTACACTTACTTAAGCATGCTTTATCAGCTAGCAAGGAATCTAGTTTGAAGCGAGTCCCATGTGCTGCTGAGAAGAATGTGTAGTCTATTGTTGTTCAGTTGAACACTGTAGCTGTCCATTAAGTCCATTCTTTTGGAGGTTGGTTCAACTCTGATATTTCCTTCTTGATTTTTTGCCTAGAAGATCTGTCTATTTGTGACAGTGTGGTAGAGTTCCCTGATTATAATTGTGTTAGTTTTAATCTGATTTTTTATGCCCATCAGCGTTTCTTTATGAAGTTCGGTGTGTCAGTGATTGGTGTATGTTTATAATTGTTACCTCTCCCTTTTGAATTGGTCCTATACCGAATATGTGGTGACCTTCTACATCTCTTTTGATTAGTTTGGGCTTGAAATGCACTTTGTCTGAAATTAGGACAGCTACTCCTGCTTTTTTCCATTTTCCTGTTACAAAGAATATTGTTTCCCATCCTTTGATCTCAAATCTGTGAATTCCTTTTTAATTAAATGCGTTTCTTGTATATTGACTATGATTGAGTTTTGCTTCTTGAGCCATTCTATCAATATATGTCTTTTGATTAGGTAATTGAGAGTTGTTCCTGAAAGATATTGATTTATTCCTGTCATTGCATCATTTTCCTGTTGCTGATTTCCTTATATTTTTCTCTTCTAGTTAACAGCTCATCCTGTCAAATGTATTCATTCTATTGGACTTGTTGGCATTGTTGGTTTAGTTATCTCTTTCTAGCACATCCTTGAAAATTTTTTTGTAATGCTGGCTTTGTGGTCATGAGTTTCTTGAGATGCCCCTTGTCATAGAAGTAACTCATTTCTCCTTAAATTTTGAAGGAACCTTTTGAAGGATATGTAAGTAAGGTTTGGAATTTGCTATCTTTTAAGACTTGAAACACTTTAATCCAAACCTTTCTGGCCTTTAAGATTTTTGGTGAGAAATCTACAGTTATTCTAATGGATTTACCTTTGGAATTGATTTGTTGCTTTTCTCTAACAGCTATTAAGATTCTGTTTCTGTGTTGGACTTCCGGTAACCTGACAACAATATGACACAGAGAGGTTCTCTGTTGGTCATGACTGTTTGGAGTTCTGCATGCCTCACTCATCTGCACATTTATTTCTTTCCCTATGTTTCAGAAGTTTTCTGTTATTATTTCCATAAGGATATTTTTATACCATTTGTGCTAATTTTGGATTTTTTAGTTATTCAAATTACTCTTAGATTAGTATTTTTTGCACCATGTAGCATGTGTTGGATATATTCTTCATGTTCTTTTGTTGCTTTAAAGTGTCTTTGAAAGCATCCCTATCTTCTGATTCTGAAATTCTGTCCTCATGTTGCTCTTCTGTGCTGTCCATACTTATAATACCTAATCTCCTAAATTTCTCTTTGAAATATTTTCATGAACTCTTTTTTTTGGTACCAGAGATAGAACACGGGTCCTTGCACTTGCACAGGAGGCGGCGAAACCACTGAGCTAAATCCCCAGCCCTCATGGACTCTTTTTTTTTTTTTTTTTTGGTACCAGGGATTGAACTTGGGTCCTTGAGCTTGTGAGGCAGGCGGTGGAACCACTGAGCTAAATCCCTGGCCCGACTCTTAATACTTTAGTAAATACTTCATTAATATTTTGCATCAAGCTGGGTGTTGTGGCACATATCTGTAATCCCAACACTCAGGAGGCTGAGGCAGGAGGATCGCTGTAAGTTTAAGGCCAGCCTGGGCTACACAGTGAGTTCAAGGCCAGCTTGAACTACATAGTGAAACCTTGGCTCAAAAAATATTTTATTTCATTTTTTTAGCTCAGCTAGCTTTTGATTAATATCTTCTGAACCTCCTGGATCCTTTTGGTTATTATTTCCATTATCTGTTCAGTTATTTTTTTTCTGTGATCTTGCTGAGCAGGATCTGTTTGATCTATTTTCTCAACTCTTCTGTTTTCTTTCTCAGTAATTCTAAAGTATAGCTTATATTTTTCTTTCCCTCATTGCTTTCTGGATTGGCTTTGGGGGAGTTTGGAGTTTTGGGAGGCATTTTCTAGCTTTACCTTCTCATGTTTCTATTTTGCTTTTGTCTGTTACTTTTCTTACTTTTCTTTTGTGCTGAAGTTAATGCCACTTAATGGAAAGACACTGATGTTCCTATAGAGCTTTGTTTGGTTTTAGTTAGCTTTTGAGTGAGTACTTTGGCATAGGTAACTACAGTCTTTTGCCTCTGTCCTAAGATCTGACCAACTCTTGGGAGGACAGGATGCTGTATAATTGGCCCAATACCAAATTATGTAGGATTGCGCCCTGGTCTTGTTAATGTCAAAATGTAATCTGACTATCGGGTACAGAGAAAACCCATTAATGCCAACAATTATGGGACCTTGGCAATGTAAAGCAAATCAGCTACAGTGGCATCATCCAAGGCAAATTGGATATTCACATACATTAAAAAGCAATTAGTTACCACCCTTAACCATAGAGTAGAAATCTGCAATTATATTATAAACATTAAGACGAGCCAAATATCAAGATAAGGCTAATATGTACTGAATGTGACACCTATAGCTCCACTGATGTTAAAAATAATTCAAGTTATTGTATAATGTTAAGTAATTTATAAAGATTAAGAAAGCTTAATGTTTATTATATTAAAGACATAAGGGGGCTTAGAAAGGGGTAATACTGGAAGAAAACTTTGAAAGCTCTAGGACAGTAGTGGGAAACCTATGGCAAGCATGTTATTTATTTTTCTTTTAAGACAAAAGATTTTAATGTATGCGATGCTTTTCCTAAATCAAAACCTTACTATTCAGGTTTAATTGCAGTGTTGGCACTTTCTGATAAAGAAGTGGGTTTTGGGTTGCAGTTTGTTCAACTATATCCAAAAGTTTCACCCTCATTGCTCTAGGATATGAGGAGGAGGAGAGAAAAGTTGGAGAAAAGATTCTTTAATAACTAGAAGGGTGTTTACAGAATTAGGTAAATGTAACAACAAAAAAACTCTCGAGAAATTGAACAGAATAGAATAAAGGGAGAAAAGGAAAGACATTATACGGAGAATAACAATATGGAAAATTAAAAGTGAAAAAGAAAACAAGAAGTGAGAAAAAGATAAGAAAAATGTTAGAAATTTTTTTTGTGTGTGTGATTTTGAACCAATAGTTTCCTTCTGGGATCTGGAATTTTGGAACCTATCAACTCTCAATTTTTTCAGACATCCCTCTACTTTTCACAGGCTGTGTACAAGTCACAAACTGTCCTTGCTCACAGTAGTAGATCGGGACGGGACCCAGACCCCAGATCTGTGTTAGATGCAAGCAGATGGGCAAAGGCTTAAAAAGCCAAGGCTGAGACTTTGAAATCCAGAGCAACTCAGACTGGACCTGGGCTCTGGCTGCTGGGAGTGAGACCTCTTCTTTTGCCAAACAAGCTCAAAGTTTTCAATGGGTCTCTTTCTGGCCACATCCCCCTCCATTGCCATTTCCTGAGAATATCTCTCACCAAGTCACTGTGGGAGGATACCATTTGGAACCCTGAAGAAATGCTGTCCTGTAGCTGTTCTGAGTTCTAGGTTCAAATATTCTACCCTTTTCTGGACTAGCACCCAAACATGTGAACTCTCCAAGGATATGGCAGGCACTTGCGGAGGGTTCAGTCCCCTGCTGTTTCCTGTGTAAGGACTCCGTTAGAGCAGAAATCCACACTGTCCCTGCAGATCACAGCATCTGCAAGTCCATTGAACCAGTGCCTTTCCTCCTGGGGACCTCCTGGAGTGCCCAGGTTTCACTTTGGTTCTACAGTGTCAGTCTTCTTTCCCAAGAATCAGAAGCCAGAGAGAAAGACGGGGCTATTTTGTTCTCTTCTCTGCGTTCTGATCTGTCTCTTGAACTCCGTAGTTTTTAATTTTCCCGTCATTTCATTTCAGATTTCTTGGGATATATCTCTCTTTTTTGTTTTCCTTTTGGTTTTTGTCCCCAAGATGTGATTTTCCAGAGTCTATATTTTGAATCTTGGAGAGGCTGAATCGCTGTTGCTCACCACTCTTCTATTCTCTATCATTTTGAAGGTAATCCACACCCATGAAAAAGGAAACCCGTAGAGCCTGGCTTTCCATGTTTTCAGTTTTGCACTTCCCAGTGATAGGGGCTCTATGCAACTCACTTTCATTTCTGCTAAGTGGCTGTGGGTGGAAGGACTCAGGGATGTGAGGACTTTGATCCAGGAGGTGACCACAAATCAGTATAGGTAGCAACATATGGTTAGTAAATGGAGGATCCCAGGAGCTGACCCTATCTATGACCTCTTCCTTAGGACTGAGGGTGCCCACTGTCCAGAAACAACAGATGCACAGAGTCTTTCTGTCCCCTGGGTCAGGCCTAGGAGGCCCTAAGTGGCATGTACACTTCTACCATAGGCAGGAAGGTGGGGAGTTATAAGGGAGATGAGATCTTGGTATCAAACAGGGAGATCATTTCTTCTTTGGTGGAGTGGTGATGAGGAATGTTATGCCCCAAAAGGAAGAAGATGCAGAAACTGCAGAAGCACATAGAGGAGGTATTACTTATGTTCTCATGGCTGAAACCCAGTACCCAACACCTGCAACTTAATAGAGACAAAGTTGTTTTGTGATGACAATTTATAGTGGTTTCCGTCCATAATTGGACAGCTCCAGGCAAAATATCAGAGTGGAAGGGCCTTGTGAGAGGAAAGCTGCTCACTAAAAGTCTTCTAGGAAGCAGAGAGTGGAGGGAGGAACCAGGAAAGGAGATATAATCCTCCCTGTCACCCACAGTGACCTTTGTCTTCCTACCAGGGCCCACTTCCTAATATCAAGCCAGCTGTTAGCCTCTGTAATCCAGTCACCTTCCAAGGTCCTGCCTATGATCCCATGGGACTTTAGTGGGAACTCTAGATTAAACCTAAACTGGGGTCCTGAATCACAGGAGAGATGGGCACAGGTCCTGCTATGAGTCCTGGAGTCCCCATGTAGGGATGGTGGGATGGGCGCCTGTTCTCTTCTTTTGAGACTCTGGGAGATCTCAGGGAGGTGAGGGATTTGGTCTGAGAGGGTGTCTGCAGGTTGCACAGGAAACCCCATGTGGTCAGGAGACACACAGGTGCCCCAGGATCTACCAAGAGTCAAAGTGAGGACCCTAAAGGAGGATTTAGCATACCCCTGCCCAGAACACAGATAGGTGGGTACTAGGAAATAGCTAACATGTGCCTTTGTTTATCCCAGTAAGCCTGGAAGTGGTGGTGAGGTTGAGGTAATTAGTTCTGGGTAATTCATCTAAAGGATTTGAAGGCCTTGGTAGGAAGGGGCTAGAGTCTGGACAACAGAAGCAGGATACCAGGCTCTGGGAAGAATCTAGGTGAGGGCAGTGGGAACCCTGTTCATAGAACACACAGTACCCTAAACTCAACCTGTCCTTTTGCCACCTGTCATCAGGCCCAGGGAATACAGGTGGACTGGCTTCTTCTCACTTCCTCTTTGAATGTCTCACAGAGATAGAGCAGTGGTTTAAAGGTGGGCACAGGTCATCCCATGGAGAGTCCTAGACCTTACCATTTATAAAGGTAAGGATGCAGCAGATTACTTTCCTAGGGCTCTTGGGCCCCACTGAATTTTTCCACCTCCAGCTGTTGCCCCAGGTAGCTATGTCCAGATATGTGTCCTCTTTACTGCCTTTCATTCACTCTCAGAGAGGTGGCCACTTGCTCTGAGAAGTTGCCTCTGCCAGCAGAGGGCTGGGGTCCAGGCCCTGTTCAAGGACATTTGAGGGCCTTTAGTGAGCAGAGTGAACCATATATCCAGAACAGTGGGGACCGCATAGAGTCCAGCCCACCCCTCCTGTGAGGACTGAGATACAGGCACTGTGCATGTGGTCTGCATCCTGAGGGGCCCTCTGTGTCTCTTACAGCAGTCCAGAAACCAAGCGGTGATGGTCTTTATGTACAGCAGTGTCCACAGGTCACACAGTAGAGGAGGTGCAGGCAGTGTCAGAAGTCAAGTGAGGCGTGTGCCCTGATGTGTACCTAGGGTTCCCACTGCCCCAGGACAGAGGGGACTCCATGTTCTCAGGCCCCACAAGCCCTACTGTCTGCCCTAGAGCCTGTCCTATGTGATTCAGCTACAACGTGAGGAGCAGTCTCACTTCCTTACCCAGGTTCCTGTGGACAGAGCCTCTAGGAGGACAGGATTCTGTGCAGCACTAGAGCCCCATCCAAAGAGAAGATCTGTTGTGGGCCTTTATGGAAGCCAACAAGAGTACCATTCTCAGCTGAGTACAATCACAGCTTTTCTTTCTCCTCCAGGCATCTGAGTCTTCATCATCAAACTTTTGCTATCCTAAGGAAAGTCAGAACATCTTCATGGTCAGAGAAGACAGCACAGCAATCTAGAGGGAGGCCATCCTGCCCAAAAGAGAGACATAGGGCCTGGTGGAGGAACGGATTCTCAAACCTGAGGGAGACCAAGTAACAATCACTGCTTCCTCTGCCTCCTCTTCCTTCTATCCTGGAATCCGGACTACATCAAGAGAAGTGCCTCAGGCTGGGACCTTGTCTCTAAAATACACCGGGTGTCTTCTCCTCCCCTACTGCAATGGCCTCAGGTCAAATGAGCCAATCCAATGAGGGCTACAGTAGGCAAGAAGATGAGGATCTGTGCAACTCAGAGAATGTTCTAGTCCGTCAGATCTTGCGACTTGTGTTCCTAGATGAAAAGATAGCGAAATTGTTGCCAATCCTGCTCCTCAAGTATCAAAAGAAAGAGCCAATCACCAGGGCAGAAATCCTGGACATTGTCGACGGTGATTACCATGTGTACTTCCCTCTGATTGTCAGTCTAGTCTGTGAGTGCATGTGTCTGGGCTTTGGCATTGATGTGAGGGAGGTGGATCCTCCTGGCCACACGTATGTCCTCATTCCTCTCTTGGGCCTCACTTATAATGGGATGCTGGGTAATGACCAGATCATTCCTAAAATCAACCTTCTAATAGTCATCCTTACTATCATCTTCATGAAGGATAACTGTGCCAGTGAGGAGGACATAAGGAAAGTACTGAGAATGAGGGAAAAGTTGCCTCAGAGTAAACACATTGTTATTAGGGAGCCCTGGAAATTCATCACGGAGGATTTGGTTCGGGAACAGTATCTGGAGTATCGGCAGGTGCACAATAGTGATCCTACTCGCTATGAGTTCCTGTGGGGTCCAAGGGCCCACGCTGAAACCAGCAAGATGAAAGTCCTGGAGCATTTGGCCAAGGTCAATAGGAGAGATCCCAGGTCCTACCCACGTCTCTATGAAAAGGCTTTGAGAGAGGACCTACAGGAAGCCATGCTTGAGTGATGGGGTCACAGAGGAGATGAAGTGCATGATAGGGACAAGTACTGTTCTGTAGCCACATGACTAACTTATGTCCCACCCACATGAAACGAGGCCCATTTTTCAGTCTGTGTTTGTGGAGACCAGGTCATTTTCTAAGTAGTGCATGGCCAAGGTATGATGGGGACTATACAGGGCATATCATCTTGATGGCTGTTCTATATGGGTTACATGGAAATTGATATATGTTTTCTTCATGACTTATCTTGTTCTTTTTTCCAAGACTGAAGGAGCTTGTGCATCTTATTTAAAAGAGGATAATAATCTTACGTATATTTTTAATTTTCTGATATTGATGGTTGATTATTATTTCAGATGTGAATGTGATTTTGCAAGATAATGATCACATAGGAATTTTGCTCTTCGATTCCAAGTGCAGGTGTTTTTGAAATTTTGTAAAATCAACTTGAAAATCATTTATTTTGTTTGTAAGATGAAACAAGTTACCATAGCATTGGATTTGGAATTTCCTTGGAACTGTGTAAGAAATTTATGTCAGATGGAGCTCAGAAATAGGCATAAGGATAAAAACCTAATGTTATATATTATTAAAAATATGTGTACCCAAATTTTCTCAGTTTCTTTAATTATACTGTATTAGGGAAATTTTCTGTCAGTATAGAACCTCATCTCCTTGCAGGCACATTGACCTCCAAATTCTCCTTACAGTGTGCTCTTTGGGAGGCCCTGTGTCAGTGGTAGAGCTGTGAGTAAAGTAGAACGAGCAGGATTAAACTTATGCTGTACAATGGTGGAGTCCAGGAGAACCACCAATGTTGGGAGACAGAGAGATGTCCGCTGGGACCTAAAGGGCAGGTAACAGAGGATTTGATTTTAATGCAGCTGCATAGTGGTCAGGACTAGACCCTCAGGTGAGCTGGCCTAGGCCTGAGAGGATGGAAGACTGCTCCGGGCAGAGCTTTCAAGTGGTGGGTGAAGCTGAGAGGAATCCTCACCTGGGACAGCTGTGAGAAAGAGGGGTCCTACGCAGGGAACCAAGGGACTTATGCCCCAGCTTCTGCAAGGGTTTCCTGAGAGGTAAGGGGGACTTTCGGGTGAAGTGAGGCACTAATATCCCTGGCCAGGTGCTCTGCTGTCTACTGGGAGTGTCCACTTCCAGGGTCTCACAGTGCCCAATTGACTGGCTTCCCCGGGGGAAAAATTCTCCACTTCAGTCCAGTTTGCCTCAACAGTCTTACAAGATAGCCATCATGATCTGGCCAGTGGTATCAGCCAGTTACACAAATGGTCAGAGGACTGCCTGAGCAAGCGGTTCTCCCTCCAGACACTCAGTGTTCGTAAGTGTCTTCCCCTGTCTCATACCAGTGCTCAGTCTTGGTCAGTTTCCCTTTATTTCTTTGTGATAAAGAGGAGTTTTTTTGGGGGGGGTGGTACCAAGGATAGAACTCAGGACCTTGCATTTGCCAGGCAAGTGCAGCGACTCTGAGATACATCCCCCAACCCCCCGCCTTTGTGAAAGAAGTTTATCCTAGTGATGTGAGAATATGAAAGCTTTGCTTGAAGTTTCATGAAATTGCATCTGTGCTGAGCTGGTCTTGTCACTAATGGCCAGGATTTTCGGGCCTTTCTCATAGACTTCTTGGGAGTTCCAAGGCTGGACTTTTGGTAAAGGGGATATGACTGAAAATAGTTGTTTCAATGGAAAGGAAGCTGTCCAGGAAGGGAATATGGCTAGTCACTCAAAACCCAGGAAATTTGAATTAGTTGGTCCCACAAGGTAAAGGTTCCCAACCGTCTAATCACGGAATACATTCTCTTAGAGATAAGATATTGAGGAAAATGATTACTGAATAGCATTTTGCCTGATTTCATATTCAGTTCCCTCTTAAACTACAGCTTCCCTGGGAAACACATGCACACATTTTCCAGAAAAGGAATGATAGTGACTGGGTGTCTAGAACCAGCTACTTGTCAGCAATTATTCACTGTATGTCAGAAATTCTGGTAGGTGTTTTAATACACTTCTTATATTCCACTGGTCTTATAACCAAACATGTAGGTCAATCTTATTTTATAGTGACAAACCTTAGGACTAAAGGGCTTGGGATCTTCTCAGGTACCATATTTTCTTTGTACAGTCATCTGTTGATGAGTATACAGGCTGCTTCCAGGATTAAGCTACTATGAATTGCTGTGTTATAAACAGTAGTATACATGTGTCTCTATACTATATCTTTAGCTTTTTAGGGATGATACCTAGAAGGGGGACTGTTGGTTCATATAGAATTTCTAATTTCCATAAGGGTTGTACTGGTGTACATTTCCAACAACTTTTTCACCACAGCCATGCCAACATTTTTTTCTATTATTTTTATTTCTTGATGACTGCCATTCTTTCTGGTGTAAAGGGGATTAAAAAAGAAACAAGCTGCATTGTATGTACATGTAACCCCCCAAGACGACTGTGAACTGCATATAATGACAGCATGTACTCATAAAATAAAGTGGGGGAAAAGGAAAAAAGAACCTATGGCTAAATACATTCACAATTTGAATTCCTACAAGGGAACCAACATATGAATTTGGTCCTAGAGGATGAAATTCAGTTCATAACAATATGTAGTAGAGTACAGAACATATTACAAGACAAACTAGAAATTAATTTCAAATGAACAACTGTGTGTGTGTGTGTGTGTGTGTGTGTGTGTGTGTGTGCCAATGACCTATGAGTAACCTCAGACAGCAGGAGACAGGAGACAGCCTGGCTGCAGAGACTGAGCTAACAAGCACCTGAACCCACCATAGTGGGCAAAGACTGGCTTTCACAACTGTCACTATTTTAATAAAATATAAAGAATGCACTAGAATTAGAATACTAACAAAAAGTGAATTGTACATATAATCATAGATAGCTTTAATCAAGCATATATACAAATACATTGGTACAAATATATACATAAAAACATATCCATTTGACATACAGAATAACATGAAAAATACATGCACACATATGTGTATGTACCTATATGTAACTATAGTCCAGATATGCACTCTATGCCTTTCTACTCATGTAAAATGCAAACAGACATTTGGTAGAGATGTAAAATAACTTCTTGACTCGAAATGTCTTTGAAAGGCCACCATCACACCTTGGACTATGAAAAGTTAGATCACTTCACAGAAGCAAGGCTCACCCCAGTCCCACGCTCAACTTCTTCCCCCTTAACACCAATCTTTTAGAAGGAAAGTGTGGGCAGATCTACATCTGGCTGGTGAAGAGACCCCATTGGAGGGTGCGCTTGACCTTGACAGACCTTGATGAGGCCACTACAAACTTGGGCTTTTCGGCCTGGCCCCTGAGGTCAGCACTGTGGACCCTGGGCAGCAATGTCAGCCTGACTACTCTCTCCGTTCCCATGGGTGCCACTGCAGGGGCTCCTGCAGATTGAGGGAAGCTGACTGAGGTGGGCTCTGCTGGTAACCAAGGTAATCAAACCAGAGAGTACAGAGGAGACCTGCAGAATTGAATTCTACTCCTGCAGTGATACACAGGGCACATCGCTGGATATGACATCCACTGACTCCCAGACCCCTGGTGTCACATCTACCTGAGGGCCTTGTTCTGATTCCTTTCTTCAGGTGAGGGTAATAGGGAGACCCGAGCTCAGGGCATCATGGTGGGGGCTGTGGGTGTTGTAAGGAAGCCCCAACCCAAAGAGAGTTTCCCCATATGAGCCAGGTCTCCCTCCCTTCTCAGCCCTGCACCCTCAGGAAGGATTTTCAAGCGAGATCTCTTTCCACTTAGGGAACCTTGGGAGTTAGAGCCTTGGTCTGAGGGGAGCAGACTCAGGTCCATAGAGGATGGAGATCCTCCAATCTCTGCAGGAATGTATGTGACAGTGCTTGACAAGGAAGAGAGGGCCTCAAGAATCCCATTCTGCTACTTGAACAGACCCGGGAGACCTCAGGCATATTGTGGGTTTTGATCTCCACTAACCCATCCTTGAGGGGTCAGAAAGGGGTTAGGTCTCTTCTGAGTTCCTGGCTTCAAGTGAGGGGAGCAGAGAGGGCTGGATTCAGGTAGGGGTCACTTTGAGGGGCTTTGGGATTGAGGAAATCCCATCCCAGTGAGAGAGTACCAAACAATCTGGATTTATGCGTGTTATCAGCCCTGTGCTCCTGGAAAAAATTCCCAGGTTGAACAGGTGAGTGGTGGATAGAGTGGACTGGACCTGGGATCAAGAGCTGAAGCTGAGTCTGTGCTTCTGGGGGAAGATGAGACAGGACCTGGGCTCAGTTAGGGCCCGGTGAGGGGCTGCCCTGGGGGGACTGAGGAAGCCCCACCCTGATGGCATCCAGAATAATCCAGGTCTGCCTCTGCTGCCCTTCTGTGCCCCAGGACATTATTCTCAGGTGAGTGCTGCCTGTTGCCCTGGGGGACCGACCTGGACAGTTAGAGCCTTGTTCTGGGGTTCTTGCCTCAGGTGGCAGAAAAGGCAGGCTGGGCTCAGTTAGTCCACTTCAGGTTCTGGGGGGGGAGGCCCCGCACCAGGGAGAGGGCCCCTAAGTAATAATCCGGCTCTGCCTCTTGTCACAGCCCTGCACCACCCAAGGCAGAGGACGCCGCACCCCAGGTCTACCCCAGGGGACCCCGAGTGTGAGAGTCTGGCTGTGAGGTCCACGCTGCAAGGGTGGGGAGCAGAGAGGGCCTTGGCTCCTTTAGGGGTGATGGGGAGCCGCTGTGGGAATGACAAAGCTGCTCCCCAGACTGAGGGCTCCCAAGCAACTCAGACCTGGCTCTGGGGCTGGCCCTATGCATTGTGGCACAGAACTCTCAGGTGAGCACCCACATTCTCCTCATGGTCTTTTGGAATTCATCCTTTATTCTGAGTGCTGTGCTTCAGTTCCCTGGAGCTGAGAGGGCCTGGGCTCTGTTAAGGAGAGATGCTGAGTGCAGAGTGACAAAGCCTCTCCCTAGGTACAGGGTCCAGGAATAATTCTGCCTTTCTGCTGTTGTCAGTTTTGGACCCCAGAGCTGAATTGTCAGGAAGCACATACCACCTCTTGCAACATTTTTCTTCTTAGAGGTCCCTGGGTCAGAGCCTTGGTCTGAAGGGAGCAGACTGAGTTTGACATGAGACAGATGTCCAGGAAAGAAAGTATGCCCACCTGGGGCTCAGGACATGTGGAAGTCAGAGCCTTGGTGTGACAGGACACTCTCGGTCAGCTTGTTTCTGTCTGGAAATATGGTCAGGACAGAGAGGGAGGAAGGAGGGCACACACCCCACCCCACGCCTCTAGAGGAGTCCCTTGGAAGACATCTCTGCCCAGGATACCAACCCCAGGCATAGATGCTGGGTATCTAGTCCCCTAACTTCCAAGGGTGGGATTTGAGAAAGGTGGGAGCCTTGGTCACAATGATAGTGTCTTAGCCCCTAGAATGGGACAGCTCAAGAGAAGCCTGCCTCTCCTGTGAGTCTAGGGCAGCCCCATGCAGTGTGAGCAGGCAGGAGAGTCCTGACCTGTTCAGCCTGGTCTTAAGAAGCTTAGAGGACTCAGAGAGGGAACTTGACATGGGCAGAGTGAGGATTCCAGACAGTGCCCAATGTCAAGGGAAGAAATGAGACAGAACTGATGGACCTATGACAGATGGGACCAACTCTTCCTACGATATGAAACTGAACTTTGTCCTGTATTCTGACTCTGGAATCTGGGGAAGCAGGACTCACATCTTCAGAGGGTTGTGGTTCCTTGAGGACTCAAGGGAGGATTTACATGGGGGACTGTTGAAGAGACCTTGTCCTCCAGACCTCCACCCGGATATGCTGATAATGTGTACACAGCGGGAATCCAAGCTACTTGATAAACAGAAGAGTCCAATTTCTTTCATACCTCTGTAAGGAAATAATCACCTTCTTTTACCCTCTAGGAGTTGATGATGGAGCTTGTTAGAGGTGGCAGCTTCCAAACCTGGACCAAGGCAGCTGGATGTCCACAAAATGAACATCTTTTTTTTTTTACTTTATTAAATTCTTTTATTGGTACATTGTAGGTATACAACACAATTACATTTCTCATTGGGAACTTGTACCTTTACATAATGCATCTTGGTTCTTATTTTTTCCCCATTCCTAGCCCTCCCTTCACCCCCTCCACCCTTCCCTATTTACAAAGACTTTATTTCCATTTTTCCATTTCTCATCATGTTTCCTTTCCCTTCTTTCCTTTCCCCTGCCCCTCCCACTACCCCTACCCCTTTGGACCTTTTCTTCCTATTTTGCATTATCGATGATTCATTCTAATCATTTGTACATTTTAGGGATACAATATAATGACATTCATCATTGGAAATTTGCACCTTTCCATAGTCTCTCTTGGTTCTTATTTTTCACCCTTGCCCAGCCCTCCCTTCAACCCCTCCATTCCTCCCTATTTACAAAGATTTTGTTCCTATTTTTCCATTTTCTCATATTAATCCCATTCCCTTCTATCCTTTCCCCTAGCCCTCCCACTTCCTGCCCCTTTTCCCCTTTTCTTCCTATTTCACATTACCTATTAATGTACATCTTAATTCCTCATTAGAAAATCTTCTGGGATCCTGGGGAGTATGACTGAAAAGGCAGGCATAGCTTATAAAACATTAAAGGTGTTTACAAACGCAAGATACCAGATGATCAGAGCAACAACTAGCAAGAACATGTGTGGTTAGGTGGCTCAAAGCTGCACCTTTGCATGATGATTGTTGCTGACACAGACTGGGGTCGGGAGAAGCAGACATGTCAACCTTGGTGATACCTGGGCTACCATCCCGTGGTGGATGGTCCCCCTGGAACAGCACAAGGTCACCAAGGAAGTGGGCAGGAAGTGTCATGCATGTGTCAGACTGCTGGTAAGAAGATAAAAATACTAATTCAAGGTTATTTGAAAGTCTGTTGGCAGCCAGTCAAATTAAAAAATGTAACAATCTGAGGCCATTAGAAAATACAGAAAAAAAGGACACCTTAAAATCCAAGCAGCTGCTACCAAGTTTCTTATGAAAGGTTTATAGTTAGTAGGATAGAGAAAAAATACATATAAAGAAAACTATAAGTATAAGAGATATATTTTCCATGTGAGAGGATTTTGTATGATGAAAGTTTTTGCCTCAAAGGAAAGATAAAGAATGATAATGGAAAAACTAAAAGTCTCAAATATGTTGAAAAAAGGCTTGTGTAAGGTGAAATTTATAGAAAGAAATATGTATGTTTAGTATTTTAAATTTTGCTCTTATTAATTTGATTGAGCCCAAACTACTCCTTCTAACATCTTTTTTCACAAAGAAGATTAGGGCTATGGCCCTGACTCTCTTCAGTCACTGCTTCCCAGAACTCACCTTGCTTCTCCATTTTGATTGATGCTTTCAGAAAAAGGCTACCACTCCCATTTCTAAAATTCATACTAAACATGAGCTTTTCTGCATGACTAGCAGACACCTAGACTGATCAATGAGAAAAGGCAGGACAAACCTACCTGTTAGGGCAGGTCCACCCTAGTCTGTGACACTCATTACTGACTTCATGGTGCATTAAATATATTAAATATTGTTTCCCAAATGTTTAGGTCTTCAAAGAGGCAAAACTAAAAATCATCTTATCATATTGGTGACTTCTAGGTTAAAATTATTTGTGATGATGAACTTTTAAGATCAAATATCTGGGTTCCCTTTTACTTGTTCTCCAACTATTTATGATAAAATATATATGCCAATCTAACATGAGACAGTCAGCCAAAAGGTACAAATAATTTTTCAAGGTGTATGCTTGCAATATTTAAAAATGCTCAAACATTGTATATTCCAAACAATATCACATAAAACACATCTATGGACAGATGCATTCTTCTTAGGTGACACTCTATTGAAAGATGACAAATTTGGGTTTCTTCATATCACTTAACGGTGTCATCACGATTGTTATGATAATGTGTTATATTGTTCTTGATCTCAAGTTTTCTCCATAAAACTTGATCATTGTTATCTGTTAACATTTTACAGGAATTCAACTTCTAAGGCAACCATAACTGATAAAAAATGCCAGTTCCCGGATTCAACTTCTCAACATTGTTGCTGATTCGGCCTATGTGGTAGAGACTCTACAAGTGAGTAAAACTGCCCTCATTCGAAATGAAAATGATAAAATGCTCTTTCATATGTTCCCTGGCCCTCTAGTGGAGGGAAATGCCAATTTCCTCACAAGCTTTCCTCCAACTCTGATGTGCTAAACATGTCACTAGAATCCCTCACAACTCCACGAGACAAGCCATTATAGAATGAACCAGTGAGCTCCTCAAAACACAATTTATAGAACAAAACAGGGGGAATATGGACCAAGACTTTAATTTAATTTAATAAAACTTTAAATTTTCTAAATTGTGATTCAGAAGTTTTCACAGTAGTACAGAAAATCAACCTACCACTCACCTGAACAGATGCTGCAAGGCACAAGAATTCCCTTCACTTCAGAAAAACTGCTTCTTACAAAGATCACATGAGTCTCTTACAACTCCAAAATTACAAGGATAAAAGTGTTAATTGTCTTTCTGACTTTGTTGACATATACACCTCGGGTAAGTGACATGGCTTGTTGGGTTCCTGTTTTTACCTCACCTGTCTCAGGTATAATTACACGAGGAGATTCAAAATCACCTCTTTCCTCTAATGACACCTCATATACAGACAAAACTTAATTGACACCCCCTGACCCCTTAAGGGACTGTAGGAGGGACAGCAGCCACTCTGACTATTCCAATGGTTGACACCTGTTCTGCCACAAATGATATTTCCTGACAAAAGAATTTCCATTATATATAGTCCCCAATATCACCAATGGTAGTTATTGTATTGGTTTCCAGCCCCAATGATAAATAAATAATTTTAATATCCCTGTAAATATAGTTTAAGAATTTACAACTTAGAAGAAATGTTTTAAGCATATTAATTAAGCAAAAATACCAACTTAAAGTGGAAGCCAAAAATAAATTTGTCAGCTAAGATTTGTAACCATGGGCTCTTGTGATTCTGGGTTGGCTTTTACACTGGAGTGTGAACATTTTATGATTAACTCTCAGTTTTTATCAGGGCATAGGAAGTTGTGCCTTCCTTCTGACTTTTTTAAATAGGATCACCCCATCATGAATTTTGGATTGGCACTGATTGGCCCAGTGATATCCCTTTTCACAGTTAAGATATTTTTGTTTTGGTTTGCTCTTTTTATCCTGTTTGCTATTTTTACATTTTTTTAAAGATGTCCTTGCTTGTCACAATTACAGCATTTTAAGGGCTGCAAAGCTATGGCAAGAACTTGAGATTTATGGGATTCTATCCATATATTTTGGCAAACCTTAATCATTTTAGCAATATTTAAATTTTTTCCTTTAAGGAGTGTCAGGACTCTTTGACAATCAGCATTGGCATTTTTATATGCTAATTGAAGGATGTTTTGACCACCAAGAGGCTGTATCTATAGTCTAATTTTTTATTTTGACTCGTGCATGAGGTTATTTTTTCACTGCAAATGTCTGTTTTTTTTTTTTATTTTTTTGCACTGGTTTTACTGTTCTTAAAAACAACAGTCCTGGGTGTTCTAAAACTTCTGCATGGATAGAGAATCTAGGTAGAGTGGACCACTCAAAAATAGGGTGGGACATGTCTCTCTCTCCTAAGTCCCATTACATACAGGCATAGAATTTTCCAAGTGAACCTAATTGTAAAAAAAGTAAATTTATTTGCCTAGACCCAAATCGAACTCCAGAGGCAGCAAAAGCGAGGCCTTGATTTATGCTCTTGTAAGTGTGGCGTTGACAGGCATGCCAGAGTGAGAAGCTGTGTGTTTTTGTTTTTAACTCATAAGAGTTTGTCCCGCGAGTTGTAGGATTTTCAGTTTCCTTTTTATGTTTATCCCTTAAATACCAATAAAAATTAAATTATTTCTTGTAGACAACAATAGGTATTGTATTTATAAAACAAATTTTGCTATCATTTTGATTGGCTAACAACCTGAATGGAAATATGTCACCAGCTTTAAAGGCATCTTTACTTTTACCAAGTGCTTTAAGTTAGCCCACTGTTAATTTATGTAAACAAAAAAGGATTTGGGCTAGTATCACGAGTGTCTATTTATCTATAAATCAATTTAAGTAGGAATTTTTGGAAGAATATACATGGAAGTTAACAAACACATAGAGAAACATATATATTAGCCTAAATCACATATAACCTTTATATTACCAAACATGAAAGCTTGAACTTGTAAGTGCCCTCTAAGTCTGTTAGCCTTTATTCAGTACTGAGCTTCATTTTAGCTCATCCTCTTAAAAGTCAAACGTTTACAAAGGCAAAAGCAAAAATAAAAATAAAATTGATGTTAGCTGAAAAATCTTCACTAAAGCAGCTCCAGGTATCTTAAGCAGTTATTAAAACAAATTAGCAGGCAGATGAACAGACAAGATATCATCCAAAAAACATAAAATATCTATTTATTCAGAGTGCACTCAGATGTTTTTGTCATGGCTTTGAGCCTTTGTTACAACACTGATAGAACTTTCTATTTTTTGATAGGTTTGTCCAAGCTTAGCATACTTTATTGGCTTTTTTTCTTTTTTCTCTTTTTCCTTTTATTTAATTCTATTTCTTGCTATCAGATATTTTAAAGAGACATTGCAATTATTGCTTATATTTTTCCTTATTAGATAAAATTTGACTCATACTGTAGGAAAAGCAGGAGAAATGAAAGTAACAGAGCAAAATGAGAAATAAATGAACTGCCCCCCACACATTGTAATTGGACCTCTAAGATACCTCTGTGCTGATAAACCTAACCTGCGACCTCGCCATAAACAGGCCAGACTATCCCATGCCCGTTTATGTCCCTTTACTGGGATGAAGAGTTGGCATGTCCTTGTTTCTTTTCTAGACTTTGGGAGGTCAGCCCTCTATGCTGATTTTCAGCAGCAGGTTTTTCCTCATACATGGGCACCATTTGTCCCAGTGTGTGACCATGGGGGCATAGTGGATGAATGATTACTCAGAGACAAGATTTAGTTCAGTCACTGAGAGGCCCAGTGGGACAATCTCAACCAAGATTGCCCAGCATTAGGGAGACTTCCAGGAGAAGTTCCACAGCCTAGAACTCTTTGGCTTTTATTTAGAATATCAATGTAAGTGAAAAAAGCAGAAGAAAAACAGTTTATGCAAGGAGCTATCTCAAGGCTAGGAAATTTTTCTTGGGGAAAGGTGAAGGACAATGGACAGACACAACATGCTTCACTAATCCAAACTTTTTGTTGTTCAACCATTCACTTCTCATAGAGCCTATGTGCTTTTGCCCTGCAGTTTAACCATTCATGCCTCAGCCAAGCCCCTCACGGTCTTTGTTCTTATTCTGTTCAGCTATCTGTCTGTCTGTCTGTTCAACAGTACCATCCTGTCTTGTTTTGGTTTGCTATACCTTTATATAAAATCTTAGGAGCAGTACCAACCCTCCAATTTTGTTCTTTATCAAAATTTTCTTTCTATTTTATCTCAAATTCCTTTCCATATGGAACTCAGAAACAATTTATTGATATCTACCAAAAATCTGCTGTGTACCTGTGAGCGTTTAAACCCAGCACTCTGGGAGGCTGAGGCAAGAGGATTGCAAACTTCAGCACAGGCTGGGCCACTTAATGAAGGAAAGAGACCCATTCCCAAAATGAAAAATGAAAAAAGGGTGTGAATATAGCTCAATGCAAAAGTCTCCATTTTTTATCCACACTATTGCAAAATAAATGCATAAATAAGGCCTGCTGTGATTTTGATGGGACTGTATCCATAGATCAATCTATAAAGAATTGATATCTTAATGATAGTGAGTCTTCCAATTCATGATCATAATGTGTCTTTCCAGTATTTAGATCTTCTTTTATTTTCATCAGCAGCATTTTGTAGTTTTCAGCATACAGAGCTTGCAAGTCATTTGTGAGATTCATATGTAAGTGTTTAGAGGGTACTGTGAATGCTGCTTTTTTTATATTATGCTAAGTGAAATAAATCCATCACAAAAGAACACACATGGCACAATTCCACCTACACATGGGATCAAAAACATTTAAACTTACAGGAGCAGAGAATAGAATGATGATTGTCAGGATCTGGGAGGAGAAGGAAATGGAGCATTGTTAGTCAAGCAGTATAACATTTCAGTCAAGCATGAAGAGTAAGATCTAGAGATCTGCTGCACAAAATATATCCACAGCAGGGCTGGGGATTTAGCTCAGTGGTTCCGCCACCTGCCTCGAAAGCGCAAGGTCCCGAGTTCAATCCCCAGTACAAAAAAAGAACAAAACAAAAAACCAAGCAAACCAAAATACATATACCCACAGTTAACAATATGGTGTTCTGACCTTCAAAATTTGTTAAGGGTATAGATTTCATGCTATGGATTCCTACCAAATTAAAACAAAGTGGAATATAAAGAAACTTTTGAAGGTGCTACATATGTTTAACTACTTGGATTATTATAACGGTTGTGTGGGTGTGTAGATACATCCAAACTCATCTAATTGTATACATTAAAAATTTGAAGTTTTTGAACAAAATTACACATTGATAAACGTGCTAACATGTCAATTATCAATTAATTGCCTAATGTATAAAAGTACAAATAATTTCTTAGTCCGGTATTGAACGTATATTCTATAATTGTGACATTTTGCTGTATAAATAAAAGAGGTACTTTAGACTTAAATGGAGTATTTACTTAGACTGTGATTCTTTGCTAATAAAGATTTTTTTATTCCTTTCCAATGTATGTTGAACAAAAGTGGTGGAAACAAATATCCTTTGTTTGTTTCAACCTAGAAGAAAATCATGCCACCTTTTATTTTAAGTGTGGCACTAAGCTTAGGACTTTAATAGATGCTTTTTATAAGCTAGTGAGAATTACTTTCATTCCTGGTGTGTGGAGATTTTTTAAAATCATAAACAGGTATTGGCTTTTATCCAAAGCTTTTCTTACAACAACTGATACGGTTGTGAGGTTTTCTTATTTACCATGACATATTGACTGATTTTTAAATGTTGGAGCAGCCTTGCTATTCCAGGATAAACTCGACTTGGTGAGGATCCATTATCATCTTTCATCTTATTGGACTGAATTTGATAATATTTGTGTGAGAACTTTACCATGTATATTCACAGGTGATAGTGGTCTGTGCTTATTGTCTTTACTCAGTCCTGGTAATCAAATTAATGTTGACCTCGTTAAATGAATTTAAAAATATCTCCACTTCTGCAATTTTTAAAGAAATTCACTTAATGGATTAAGTAGGTTTTCTGCCCAAAATGTTTAAAAGACTTCATCAATAAGACCATTTGTAGGTGGAGTTTTCTGTTACGGGATGTTTTTAATTATGAATTTTAGTTCTTTAATAAAATAAGATATACAAATTACCTCTCTCTTCTTAAATGATTCTTTTGAGTTTGTATCTGCCAAAGAATTTGTCCATTTTTCCCCATTAAGTTTATTGGTACATTTTTAGTATAAAATACAGTTACATTCATCATTGGGATCTTGTACATTTACATGAGTATCTTGGTTCTTATTTTTTTCCCCTTCCCTTGCCCTCCCTTCACCCCCTCCACACTTCCCTATTTGCAAAAATCTTGTTTCCATTTTCTTCCTCTTCTCATATTTTTTCCTTTTTACCTTTTTTCCTTTTTTCCCTTCCCCTACCCCTCCCAATTCCCCTGCACTTTTAGACCTTTTCTTCCTGTTACACAATACCAGTTATACATTTTTTTAATTACAATTTTAAGATCTAGGAAACATTACCACAGATTTTACAGAATTTAAAAGGATATAGAAAGCATATTACAAAAATCGTTTTTGAAATAAATTTGATAACTTCTAAGAAGTACCTTGGAAGACAAATTAATGAAACTAACTCTGGAGGAAATATAAAATTTGAATAGCACCTGTTAAAGAAAGTATATTCCTAGCTTGAAAACCTACCTATATGACAACAGCAGGCTCATAAACATTTTAACTGATAAATTATATCAAACAATTAAAGCAGAAAAAAGAAGGAACACTTCTCCCCTCATTTTAGGAAATCAACATTGTGCTAATCCTAAAACTGGATAAAGATAATAGAAGAAAAAAGTAAGAACATAGATAGAAATTTTTTTTTAGAATGTATGATGATAAGCTTTTATTTTTTTATTTTTTTAAATTTTTTCCCCATTAAATTTATTGGTACATTTTAGGTATAAAATACAGTTACATTCATCATTGGGATCTTGTACCATTACATGAGTCTCTTGGTTCTTATTTTTTTACCCCTTCCCTTGCCCTCCCTTCAGCCCCTCCACCCTTCCTTATTTGCAAAGACCTTGTTTCCATTTTTTTCCTCTTCTCATATTTTTTCCTTTCCCTTTTTTCCCTTCCCCTACCCCTCCCAATTCCCCTGCACTTTTAGACCTTTTCTTCCTGTTACACAATACCAGTTATACATTTTTTAAAATTACCATATTAAGATCTAGGAGACATTACCACAGATTTTACAGAATTTAAAAGGATATAGAAAGCATATTTCAAAAATCATTTTAGAATTAAATTTAACAACTGCTAAGAAGTAACTTAGAAGACAAATTAATGAAACTAACTCTGGAGGAAATACAAAATTTGAATAGCACCTATTAAAAAAGTATATTCCTAGCTTGAAAACCTACCTATATGACAAGAGCAGGCTCATAAACATTTTAACAGATAAATTATATCAAACATTTAAAGCAGAAAAAAGAAAGAACACTTCTCCCCTCATTTTAGGAAATCAACATTGTGCTAATCCTGAAACTGGATAAAGATAATAGAAGAAAAAAGTATGAACATAGATAGAAATTTGTTTAACAAAACAAACTCTTAGAAGTCAGATCTGGCAGTATGTAGAAAGTGGTTTTATTATAGGGATGGCAGTGTTGGTTCAGCATTGGAAGATCCACCCCCAAATGTCATCATTTTTAAGAGGAAAAGAGAAAACCATATGATCCTGTCACTAGTTAGAGAAAGAGTATTGGACTAAATTCCACAGCTGTTCATGGTAAAATCTATCAGGAGACTAGAAGTCGAACAGAACCTTCTCAACAGATCAAAGACATGTACTCCATACTTCCAACAAAAACTCCTTCTATGAATGGAGACAATACAATGCTTTCTCCCTAAAGTGGGGAACAAGGGCATATATGCCTACTCTTCATCTGTCCATTAGACTTTGAAACATAGGTCTAAACCAAAATAGTCTGGCAATAAAATGACACAACTAGTATAGGATTGGCATGGCAGAAGCAAAATCTTTACATGTAGATGAAATGATCATCTACAGAGAAAATACTAAGAAATCTCTAGGAGCCCCTAGAACTTGTATTTGAATTTAGCAGGATTAGAAAACACAAGGTATATATAAAAATTCAGGTCTGTGTATACTTGCTATAAATGACGAACTGGATATTGAAATTTAAAAGTTATGTAAGAGTACAAAGGACCCAGAAAAGCCAAAAACAAAAACAAAAACAGTGTTGGAAGATGTTTAGCACCCAATTTTAAGACTTCTTCTAAAGCTACAGTAATCAAGGCAGTGTTGGTGTAAGGAAAGACATATAGATCATTGGAATAAAACAGAGAATCTAGAAATAGAACCACACATATATGGTCCACCTAGTTTTGAAAGATTATTTAACATTAGCATTTTATAGAATATAAACTCGATTCAAGAGCTGAGGAAGAGATAGTGTTTTCAGCAAATGGCACTAGAACACCTGGTATCCGTATACAAAAAATTAACCTCAACCCTTTTTTTCCATACATGAAAATAACTTGAAGGGATCTATGAACCTAAATAAGAAAGCCTAAAAGTGTAAAACTTTAAGAAGAAATTATAAGGGAAAATATTTATGAATTCAGGGTAGGCAAGAACTACCTAGGATACAAAAAACATGATGTATAAAAGAAAAAAAATTGATAAATGAGATTCCATCAAAATTTAGAACTTTAAATGACATCATTAAAATGAAAAGTAGTCCTTAAACAGACCATATTTCCAATGCATATAACCTATGACCAGAATATATAAAGAATTCTTAGAGCTCATTAATAGACAATCCAATTAAAATGTAGACATAAGAAGATGATAAATAGCCAGTACAGCACAAGGAATGGTGTGTAATTCTAGAATCAGAAAAATACTAATCAGTACAATAATAAGACTGAATTACACACTCATTAGGGAGATGAAGTCAAAAGTTTTAAAAGCCTTGTCATGACTTTTTCTTTTTGTTGGATTCTCCCCCTTTGCATTTAATTTGTCATGCCCAGTGGATTCATTCTGCTGGGTTTCCTGGGGTTGTGATCCTCATTGTCTTTTCCTAGGGTATTGTCTAACATTTTTTGGAGTACCGGTTTGGTATTCATGAAGTTCCTGAGGTGCTCTTTATCATGAAAGTATCTTATTTCTCCATCAATTTTGAAAGATAGTTTTTCAGGGTACATCAATCTGGGTTGGAGGCTGTTTTCCTTTAGGGCTTGAAATACATCACTCCAAGAGCTTCTTGCCTTGAGGGTTTGCATTGAGAAGTCTGCTGTGATTCTGATGGGCTTTCCTTTGTATGTGATTTGTTTCTTTTCTCTCACTGCTTGTAGAATTTTATTCTTCTGTTGGATTTCTGGAATCATAATTATTATATGCCTATGTGTAGATGTTTTTTGATTAAGGCTAGCTGGAGTCCTATATGCCTCACTTATCTGTATGTCAAGAATTCTTCCCCTCCTTGGGAAGTTTTCTGCCATCACTTCTGTGAACAATTTTTTTTATGTCATCTGCACTCTCTCCTGTTTCTTCATTGACTCCAATCAGTCTTATGTTATTCTTCTTGGCATCGTCTAGCAGCTGCTGGATTGATTTCTCATGTTCCCTTACAATTTTAAAGCAATTTTTCTTTTCCTCCTCACTGATTGCAATCTTATCTTCTATATCTGAAATTCTATCCTCACATTGGTTCATTCTGCTGCACAGACTTTCGATGGAGTTTTTAATCTCCTGGAAATCTGTTTATATCTGTGTTATGGATTCCATTTGTTTCCTATGTTGGGATTCCATCATGTTCCTCAGATCCTCTATTTTTTTTATCTGTGTCCTCTCTAGATTTATTAATCATGTCTTGCACCATGAGCAAAGTCTTTGCTGTTACCTGAGTAATTATTTTTTATTTCATTTTTCACAGATTGTCTTTTGTTGCCAGTTCAGAGAGTCCAGTGATTGAGTATCAGAGTGTTCCATTTCGTTTCCCTTTGGGGTTGCTGTAGGTGACCTGGAAGTCTGTTTTTGAGGCTTGTTTATGTGTCTTCTCATTTCCACGGGGTGGGGGGTGTGCTTCTGGCACCCATGCGGCTTACCTTCTGTGCCCTAGGAGCTTGGGATGGCAGCAGGGGAGCCCCTTTCTGGGTGCTGGAACTGGCTCAGCTTCTCTGTCCTAGGAGCTTGTGATGGCAGTGGGGGAGCTTCCTTCTGGGTGCTGGGACCGGCTGAGCTTCTTGAATTTGTCCATTTTATCCATGCTGTCAATGTTATGGGCATAGAGTTTTCCATGTTAGTCCCTAATAGCTTCATTTTTAAAAAAAAATCTGTAGTGGGGCTGGGATGTGACTCTGTGGCAGAGCACTTACCTAGCATGTATGAGGCCCTGGATTCTACCTCAAGCATGACAAAAACAAATCTTTATATATAGCCTGTCAGGGGTGATGAGTGCCATGGAAGAAAGCAAAGCAGGGGGCAGCTGGGATAGCACATGCAGGTTTTTGTTTTTTTGGTTTTTTATAGACAGGGTCTCACAATTAGTTCTGGCTGGTCTTGAACTCACTATGGAGCTTCTTTAATGTAAACATAGTTTACATTAAAGTAAATAGTAGTTCTACTTCCCTGTTTGTCCCAGATACTGGAATTTGAGTCTTGTCTCTTTACCTGGTTAGTCTGGTGAGAGGCTTATACATGCTACTGATTTTTAAGAAGAAATGTTTTTCTTCTTTCATTGATATTCTCTAACAATTTTCTGTATTCAACTTCATTTTTTTTGTATCATCATCTGTATTTCCTTCCTTTGCCATTCTGCTTGCTTTATATTTACTTTCTTTTAGGATTCTAGGTTCATGAGGTAACAACTGGTATTGCTAATGTGAGATTTTCTAAAGTATACAACGTATTTTAGAAAATGTCCCCCAACTCATTAGGGGCAAACCATTTACACTGCCTGCCGCTGATAGCCAACTGTCTCATCCCAAACCATTTCACCGAGAAAATTATTTCAATCAGGGTTGGGTAGGTAGCCTCCTTATATCATTATTTCAGTCATTGGTGGCATTGTCATCTTTTAGTAGGGTAATATTTTTAGTCCTTTGGAAGGCCCTGAGTTGTTTATAGCATAAGGTAGGATGCATGCATCTTCACAATGAGGAAGATGGCCTACAAGTGATAACTTTCTCTGCCTTCATTGGGGGTATTACACAATTACCCACAAACCTCATCTCATCCAAGTTCTGGCAATCTGTACTCTCATGTTGCTGCTCACTCCTGTGCTCTACAAACACATTATAAAACACAATGCCTTTTCACTGCTGACCAGTGAGGCAGTGTTATGGAGGAAATTGTTCTTCTGGACTCAGTGCTTACCTAGTCTTTATCCTCTGTGTTAAAGGAGACAGGTTGGAGTTTTACACGTCCTCATTCTTTACTCATATTTGTTTGTAAGAAAGAGACTTGAAAAACAGATGAAAGCAGCAGTCTTCCCTTGGTTTAGTTAAATGTGAAATTACTGTAATGATCTAAAATTTCTTGGAAGAATCTAGTTATCACTAATTGGTGAAGTCATACTAGGCCCCTATGAATAAAGAAACCAAACATAAAGCCTCACCATATAGTTAAAGAGAAATTTGTTAGGGGACAGTGGTGGTTGAAGGTTGGCTTTCAAAATAAATACCATTTAATAAAACATAAAGAAGGCAAGAGAAATAGAAAAAAAGTATAGGAATGAATTATGCATATTAACAGTATTTATTCTATAATCAGAGTATTCTCCTCTTTGCCCCAGGAAACCCTGGAGTCCAATCTTCCTGTGAGGGGAACATTCTCAGGTCCATGAAAAACGGGTCTGGGCTGTGCTGATAACCAAAGTGAAGAGCTCTAGGGAGGACAATGGTGACCTACTGAATCCAGTTCTTTTCCTCCTCTCAGAGCCCAGGTGCAATGAGGGATGTGATGTCCACTGACTGCAGCCTCTTTGAGTCAGAGAGAGCTGTGACAGCCTTGTTCTGAGGTGCGCACTCCAGGTGAGGGGAGTGGAGATGAACCAGCTCTGTTAGGCATCCAGGTGAGAGCTGAAGGGGGAGTGTGGAAGCCTCACCCCAGTGAGATCCCCCCAAACAATCCAGATAGCCTGTTCTGTCATTCCTGCACCACAAGGAATGATTTTCAACTGAGACCACATTGCTACTCAGGGAAGCTTGAGAGTCAGCTTCTGGGCATGAGGGAAACAGATTCAGTTCTGTAGAGGATAGATGTCTAGGATTTGCTAGGAAACAAGGTGCTGACCCCTAGGGACAATGCGGGGTATGGGTGGAGTTTCCTTCTACCCCTGCTGTCAGACCCTGGCACGTTGCTGAACATGGGGTCCATTGTCTGAGCCTCATTAGGTTAGAGAGACAGGAGGGCTTATTGTGAAGTTCAGGGTTTAGGTAAGAGTAGTTGAATGGACGACACTCAGTTATGGTTCAATGTGATGGGCTGTAGGGGGAGTAGAGATATCCCAACTCAGAGGGTCCTCAGACTCTCCTGATCTTTCTATCTTGTCAGCCCTCACCACACAGGGGCTAATTTTTTTAGAATGAGCTCAGCCTCATAGGAGCCTGGGTGGTAGTGCCTGGGAAAGTGTGGAACAGAATCAGGTCCATAGAGGACTGGGGCACTGGCTCTGCCAGGAACTAAAGTGTTGATTCCTAGGGAGGAGGGAGGGCCCAGGAGAATTCCTTTCCCCTCCTGCTGTCAGCCCTCGGAGAACCCGTGCACATTTCCAGATGTGGCATCCGCTCACTGCCTCTGCTTTGGGTCAGAACAAACAGAGGTACTGTTCTGAGCTGTGGGCTTCAGATGAGGGGTGCAGAGAGGGCTGGGCTCAGTTAGGGCTTGCATTAAGAGATTGTGAGGGGAGTGAGGAAGGTCCATCCCAGAAATAGGGACCTGAAACAATCCAGATTTACCCTGTTCTTAGCCCTGCACTCCTCAGAGAATTCTCTGGTGAGGGCTTGATTTTGCCCCAAGAAAGAATCAGAATCTTCTTGGGTTCAGAAGGAAGAAGTTATTTAAGGGAGGACTTAGGAAACCCCATCCCAGAGAGAGTCTCAGAACATTCTCAAAAAGCCTCTGTTGGCTGCTGTAGATGTGGTTCAGAATTCTTGAGAGTGAGCCTCTTGTGTCCTCCCTAGGACATTAGAGGATATCAAAGCCTTGTTCTGAAAACTGAGCTTCAGTTGACAGGAAGATTGAGCCTGGGATCAGTTATACCCAAGTGAGGGGATTTGTGGGGTTCTGAGGAATCTCCACCACCGTAAGAAGATCTCAGAATGTTCTAAAAAAGCCTATTTTGCCTGCCTTAAACTACCCACTGCATGAATCTCAGGGGAGGACCCCCTTTCCTCCTCATTGAGTAGTGAAAGTCAGAGACTTTTCTGAGGACTGAGCTTCAAGCAAAAGAGCAAAAGGCCTGGGTTCAGTTAGACTATTGCAGGGCTGAGTGCAGAGTGAGAAAGCCCCACCTGAGAGAGAAGGTTCCCATAGTAACCCAGATCTGCATCTTGTTAATCTAGCACCAGGTGAAAATTCCCAGAAGAGCACGCCTTTCGCCTCAGGCTACCAGGTGAGGAGAGTTAGATCTTAGTTCTGAGGACTGTGCTTCAGGTCTGGGAAGCAGTGAGACCTGGGCTAAGTTAGGTAAAAGTGAGAGGCTAGGGGGATGTTGTTAAAACCTCTCCTTACATAGAGTTTCTGCAACTAGTCCAGATCTACCTCTGCTGTCACCTCTGCACGACACAGGCAAAATTCTTAGGCATGGGCCCCTCACTTGAGTCTGTCAGGTGACCCTGGGCATCAGAGCCTTGTTCTGAGGTCTGCACTTCAGGTGAGCTGAGAAGACCCAAGATTGGTTGGTTTAAATTCAGGGGCTGAGGGTGAGAGAGAAATACTGATCCAAAGTTGAGAGTCTGAAAATAATCCGTATCTGCCTCTGTTGACACCCCACTGTGCAGTGGAGAATTCTCAGATGAGCACCCCCCTTTGCCTGGAATTCAGCGCCTGGTTCTGAGGTCCCTGCTTAAGGTGAGAGCAGCAGAGAGGACCTGGGCTCAGCTAGGTAAATATAAGGGGCTGTGGGGTAAACCTGGAAGCCCTAAGCAAGGTAGTGGGTCCCAAATATTGCATACCTGCCTGTGTTGTGAGCTGTGTACATGGGACACACTTGCCAGGGCTATCCACTTCCATGCCATGGTCACAGTGACCTTTCTGCCTTAGAAATCCCCATGTGTCAGACACTTTATTCAAAGGGGAACACAATGGGTTTGACAAAGGACACAGGGTTCTGGCTTTGGGAGAGACCAAGGTGAGGTCTGAGGGAGGACACAGGGACCTGAAGAAAATCCTTTTAGAACTTCCGTCAGCCCTGTGAAGGTATGTGTGGGACAAGCAGACTTCTGCCTCTGGTGTCAGAGAGAGGGGAGGGCTTTGTCCTTCCTGTGATGAGCAGGGAGAACCTGTTCCCACTCCAGGTGAGGTCCTGAAAGCGTGAGGAAACCCCAGTTCAGCAAGACTGTCCGTGAACAATCTAGATCCATCTCTGTTGTTGGTCCTGAACCCCACAGGGGCTGGTTTGTAAGAATGAGTCCTCTCCATCCTTTAGCCTTGATGTCACAAGGCACACTCAGTAAATAGGAATACAGTTCAGACTGTCAGGAAACAGGGTCCGGCCCCAGAGGGAGGAATGAGGGCACCCACCCCACTAGAGGAGCCACATGAGGGACTTCTCTACCCCAGGTATAAGACCTAGCAACCCCTGAGCATTGTGTCTGGATGTATGAACTCCCAAATTCTATGGGTGAGGCCCTGAGAATGTTAACAGTCTTGATCATAGAGGAAGGGGACCTTACACTCCAGAACAGAGAGAAGAAGAAGAAGTCTTCCCCGCAGAAGTCTGCTCCTGCTTGGCCTTCAGGGAAGCCCCATGTGGGGTTATCAGTCAGGGGACTCCTGACTTCTTCAACAGGATCTGAGAGACCTCAGGGTCTTTGAAGAAGGAGCAAGACTTCAGGGTAAAGGGACACACTGGCCCTGACCCAGTCAGGATGAGAAATGAGGCAGGATTGCGGGTCCCAGGACACAGGATAGAAGGGACCCAGCCTGCCTAATCTTTCAATCTGAGTGCTGTCCTGCATTCCCACCTAGAGTCTGAGGGAGGAGATTAAGTTTCACAGACTGGTAGAGCTACTTCCAAGACTCAAGGGGACGATGTACAGGGACATTGGTCACTAGATCAGAGGGTGACCTCCTCTCAGACGTCAGCCCCTGGGAGACACAGTGCACCTCTGGCCCTGGCTCTTGGTGTCAGGCAGGGAAAGGCCTTGATCTGTGGCATGTGGCTGCAGGTCAGCAGGTCCAACACATGGGAAGCCTGGCCCTGCTGGCAGGCTGGGGTGGCCTCAGGCAGGACTGTGTACAAGAGTCACCCTGCCCGGACTTCCACCTCTGCTGTCCTAGGGAGAAGGTGGACCTGATTTGCCAGATGCATCTGCAGGGAAGCAGCGGGGAAATGAGAACACCTGGGCCTGCACCAGACAAGGGAGGGTCTCCGGATCCTACTTCTCTGTCAGTCGTGGGAATCCCATACAGGAACTTCCAGACGCACTGCATTTTTGTCTCCCTGGTCTCAGGGAGGAGGGCCTTTCTGTGAGGATCTTTACCAGGTTATGGGAGGAGACGCATCCTGTCAACAAAGGGAGCAGGCCAGGATCTGCCAAGAATCTACGTGTGGAATTTGGATAAGCACTAAAGATTGTTCATTCTTTATTGGTTCCTGTTTGTAATACATAATGATTACATTCATCATGGAGAGTTAGTACAAGTACATGACACATATTCATTCTTTTTATTTCTTTCCCTTTTCCTCCCTTTCCCTCCCTTCATGGCGCTATTGTTTCTTTTTATGTGAATTCTTCAGATTCATTGACTGATGCTCCTTTGTTGGAATTTGTATGTCTTGTGTCTGCTTTGGGAGTTCATATATATGTGGAATTTATAATTTTTATCTGAATTCTCCATTTTAGTAGGTTCTTAACGTAGTTAAGATCTTCAGGATTTTGGCCGAGTCCATTGTGATTTTGCCTTTAATATTTATAATTGCTTGGATTTGGGTCTGTTTTTTTCTTTGTTTTGTTATGAATGGGAAGGCTTTGGGGAATTTTGTTCATTTTTTTCAATGAAACAACTTCAATTATTCATCTTTGTATTTTTTTAGTTTTTGCAAGGGCTCAAATTATCAAATTATCAAAAGTACAGCAACTCTAGCAACCCTGGTAGCCTGACCTCTGGCTACGAGGGCAGGGTCTGTGCACTTCAAGGCTGAAGTAAATACACTGAAGGTGTTTGTTTCTAGTCTACTCCCTGTCGACAGCTGTTTCCTGAGAATGACTCTCACCCAGTCACTATGGGGCAGGGGGCGGGGTAACACTGGAAACTGTGAAATGAAGTTGTCTTATGGCTCTTCTGAGTTCCACACTCCACATTTCCTCTATCCATTCATCTTTGAACAAATCTTCCTAGTTCTTTATATTCATCCTCAATTTTGCTTCTTCTTAATACTTTCATTTTTTTCCACAAGAGAAACAATGCTATATTTGAACTTGTGTGTCTGATTTATTTCACTTAAGATTATGATCTGGAGACACATTCATTTACCTAAAAATGTCTCGAGTTTATGCTTCTCTGTGATAGAGTAGTGCTGCATTGTGTATAAGCACTACATTCTCTTTATTCATTCATCTGCTGATGGGCATACGGCTGTCTATAGCAACACAGTTTGTAATAGCTAAATCTTGGGAAGAGTCTCTACTTTTCATTTTATTAGCTTTATTTTTTTAGTACATATTTGTCATACATATTGATCCCATGCATTATAGGGAATTAGTACCTTTATGTGTTATATTACTTCTTTTTTCCTCATTCCCTTTCCTTTCCTTCAAGCCTTCTTTCCCTCCCTATTTACAAAAGTTTTGTTTCCATTTTTCTCTTTCGATTCTCTTTCCTTTCTTTCCTTCCCTCTCTCCCCTCCCTGTTCCCCTTCCTATAGCAGTGCATCCTTCCTACTTCTCAATATCTATCCTCCATTATGTTCTTTATTTACTCTTTGTGATTCTCACATAAGACAATGTGATATTTAAACTTGTGTGTCTGATTTACTTCACTTAAGATTACAGTCTTGAAGTGCATCTGTTTTCCTATAAATGACACAAGTTTATCCTTCTTTATGGCAGAGTAATGCTTCATTGTATATAAATACATTTTCTTTATCCATTCACCTGTTGATGGACATAGAGGCTTTTTCCAAGATTTAACTATTATAAATTGTGCTGCTATAAACACGAGTGTACATGTACCCCTGTGATACGATGCTTTTAAATCTTTTGGGAAGATACCTAGAAGGGGAGCAGCTGGGTCAACTGGAACCTCTAATTTTAGTATTTTGAGGAATCTCCACAGTGACTTCCGTAGTGGTGTACCATTTAGCACTCGCAGCAACAGTGGAGAAGGGTTCTTTATCTGTACAGCCTCACAGAATTCCTGTGTTTTAATTTGCTTTCTCCAATGACCGGTGATGTGGAGCATTTTTCATATATTTATTTACTTTATATTTATTCACATGAGACATGTCTATTCATTGGAAGTGTTTCTTTTCTTTTCTTTTCTTTTCTTTCCTTTTCTTTTTTTGGTACTGGGGATCGAACTCAGGACCTTGCACTTTTGAGGCATGCGGTAGCACCACTGAGCTAAATCCCCGGCCCAATGTCTATTCATTGGAGATGCCCAGTTTGGAATTGGGTTTTTAAATTTAAGAGCATCTGATTTTTTTTTTTTTAGTTCTTTATATATTCTAGATGTTAGTCTTTTATCTGAGGAGTAGATGGTAAAATTTTTATCCCATTCTGGTGATTGTCTCTTTACTTCGTGGTTTCTTTTGCTGTGCAACAGCTTTCTAATTTGATTTCATCCCACTTGTTGATTCTTTCGAATATTTCCTGTGCAATTGAATTTTTGTTCATAAAGTCTATGCCTACACCTATATCTTCAAGAGCTTTAACCATTTTAACTTCCAGCAGATTGTTTCTCTTTTTATAATTAGATCCTTGATCCATTTCAATTTTAATTTAGTTCTCTGTGAGAGATAAGGGTCTACGTTCAATTCTTGGCACATGGAAGGCCAGTTTTCCCAGCACCATTTGTTCTTTAGGCTATCCTTCCTCCAGTGAAGGTGTTTGGCCCCTATGTCAAAGATACAGTAGCTGAGTGTGTTTATAGTGGTTACTGCATCTTCTAATCTGTTCCATTGATCCTTGTGTCTATTTATTGCCAGTGCCATGGTGTTTTTATTACAGTACCTTTGTAGCATAACTTCAAATTCTGATGCCCCCTGCGCTGCTGTTGTTGCCCAGATTTGCTATTCTAGGTCTCTTCTGGTTCCACAAAAATTTTATGATTATTTTCTCTAATTCTGTGAGGTATGCTAATGGTATTTTGATTGGGATTACTCTAATTCTATATAACAGTTTTAGAAGTATGGCCATTCTCACAATATTGGTTCTGCCTATCCAAGAAAGGGGATATTATTCCATTTTCTGATATCCTCTTCAATCTCCTTTTCAAGAGTATTGTAGCTTTCAATGGATACTAAGTATTTCATTTTTCTTGATGCTATTTTGAAAGGTGTGGTTTCCCTAATTTCTTTCTCAGTGAGTTTGTTATTCATGTCCAAGAATGCTATTGATTTTTGATTGCTAACTTTGTAACCTGGTACACTGCTAAATTGGGTTTTTAATTCTAAGAGTCTTTTGGTGGAGTTTTTGTGGTCTTCTGTGTAGAGTATCTTGTTTTTTGGCAAATAATGATTACTTAGCTCTTTCCTTTCCTATCTACATTCCTTTTATTTATTTCACTTGTCTAATTCCTCTGGCTAATGTTTATAGAACTCTATAGTTTTCAAATTTCATATCAGGTCATTCAGGATTCCTGGGGATGTACTTCTTTTTATTTCTCTTTTTTCCCCTCCCTCAGTAGTGGTTTTCCAGAGTCTGGATTCTGGATCTTGGAGAAACTGAATTGCTATTGCTTATCACTCTGCTATTTTATAGCATGGAAGGTTTGAAGCTAACCCACACCCACAAACAAAGGGACCTCACAGAGCCTGGCTTCCCCTGTTACCAGCCCAGAGTTCTTGGTGAGGGAGGCTGTATATAAAGAGCTCACCATTCTACTGAGTGGTTGCAGGTGGGAAGACTTGCAGAGGTGAATACCTTGGTCCAAAAGGTGGCCACAATTTAGTAGAGAGAGCGCCGGTTAGTAAAGGGAGGACCACAGGAGTCGACAAACCCAATATATGGGCTTTTCCTGAGGACTAAAGTTGTCTGCAGCACAGAATCAACAGATCCCACAGAGTTTGCCTGTTCCCTAGGTCAGGCCTGGGAGGCTGTAACTGGCATGCTAACTTCTGCCCCGGGCTGGAAGGGAATCTTCAGAGAGGTGAGGTCTAGGTCTCCAATGGAGAGATCAGCTCATCTTGGGAGGGGTGGGGCTAAGGGAGTGCAGGCATGGAAGGGAGGAAGATAGAATAACTTTAGAAGCACACAGGAGATGTCTTGCTTGTGTCCTCATTGCTGAGACACAATACCTGACACCTGCATTTTAATAGAAGAAAAGTTCATTTGTGCTAACAACTTAGGGAGTTTTCAGTCCATAGTCAGCCAGAGTAGAAGCGCCTGGTGGGAGGAAAGCTTCTTACCACAAGTCTTCCAGGAAGCAGAGCACAAAGGGAGATGCCAGATTCCAGGAAGGAAGATACACCCTGTTCTGTCACACCCACAGTGACCCTCCACTTTCTAAATGGCCCAGCCTCATGAGAACAAGACAGATAGAAGCCTCCATAATCCAATCACCTTCTGAAGGTCCAGCATATAAAACCATGGGACTTTTGGGGAAAATCTAGATTTAAACCAGAAGAGGGATCCCGAGTCACAGGAGAAATGGGCACTGGTCTTGCTGTCAGCACTGATGTCCCCATATAGGGGTGACAGCATGAGAGCCTCCTCAGTTGATTTGAGAATCCTAGAGACTTCAGTGAGGTGGGACACTTGATATAAGTTTGGGTCTGCAGGTTGTCACAGGGAATTCCACCTGTTCAGGAGACCCACAGCTGTCCCAGAGTCTGCCAAGAGTCAAGGTGAAAAGCCTAAGGGAGGATTTTGTGTACTCTTACCTGAACACAGACAGGTTTGTGGACATCTGACATTGGATCTCAGCTTGCCATCATCCCAGGAGGCCTGGCCTTGGCTGTAAGGCAGCTGCTGTCTTAGTTCTGGGTCATTGGTCTCAATGAGGTCAAGTCCTTGGTACAAGCGTGTTAGAAATGGGACCCTGGAATTAGGAACCCAGGGTCTATCAAGGGTCTAAGTGGGGCAAAGGGAACCCACTCACCTGAAAACACAGTACCCTAGCCCCAACCTGTTCCTTTTGTAACCTGTTGCCAGACCTAGGGAACGTAGTAGACTTGGGTTCCCCCACTTTCTCTCTGAATGTCTCAAGGTGATATTGTAGTAGTTTAAAGAGGGTGGCCCCAAGTCACTGAAGGGAAATTCCTAGACCTAATAATTTATCAAGATAAAGATGGTAGCGGTTCCCTTTCCTAGGGCACATGGACCTCACTGAAATTTTGCATGTCTAGCACTTGGGTCCAGGGAGCAGTGGCAAGATGCGGGGGGTGAGGAAGTGATGACCAGTGGTGGCACGCAGATGTCAGCTCCTGTCCCAGTGGAGTGCCCTGAGGCCCAGAAGTGTGGGAATGGGGGAGAGCGGGACCTGGAAAGCCAGGCAGGACTGGAGCAGGGTGCTCCTGGGAGGCCATCAGATGGGCCTGGGCCTGCTACTGCAGGAACCTCAGAAGGTGAGACAGGAGAGATGGCCAGGACGGGGCCTTCTGTCAAACCTGGAAAGCCTTAAGGGACAGGAGCCAGCGGCATCTTAGCCCTGCCTGGCCCTAGTGTGGGGGGATCTGGGGCCCTGTTGCTGGCTCTTCATGGTGCCCAGCAGTGCTGGCCTCTCTCTGGTGGTCACTATAGTGGCCGCCAGAAGGACTGAGGCCCTGTCCTCAGGGAAGGCCAAGGTCTTCAGAACCCTCCTTAACTCATTGCATCCCCACCTGGATCTCCCTCTGAGCCCCCGAGTTTGTAAATATGTGGGGGGAGGCCTCGGTGGAGGGGTTCATTTTCTTAGTCTGGTGCCAAGCCAGGCCTTTTCTGAATGACTTGACTTTGAGGCCAAAAAAAAAAAAAAGACTTTTGTTTCCTCTCAAGGAGGGAGACATCTTTTTTTGAGAAATTGTCTCAGGGTCTTAGAAAGCATGGTTCCAGGCACTGCTCAAAGACATTTGAGGGCCTCACATGAACAGAGAGGGCATCATTCACCCAGGACAGAGGGAAACTCGGAGTCCAGCGCACCCTCCTGCAAGGGCTCAGATACAGGCACTGTGCTTGTAGACTGCAGACTGAGGGGCCCTCCATGCATCTTGCAGGAGCTCCAGGAAGCAGGTGGTGAAGGTCTTGGTGTGAGGCAGTGTCATCAGGTTACACAGCAGAGGAGGCCCAGGAGTCAAGGTGAGATACATGATCTGATGTGTATCCAGGGCTCTACCTGTCCCAGAGAAAGGACACCTCATAGTAACCAGGATGTACATGCCATACTGTCTGCCCTAGAGCCTGGTCCTCTGCAGTTCAACTGCAGCCTGAGGAGCAGCCTCATTTCATGTCCAAAGGATCATGGGGACAAGGCCAGGTGAGGACAGGAGCTTCTAAAGCCCTATAGCACCCCTCAAAGAAAAGACCTATAATAGACCTTTGTGGAAGGCTACAGGTGTGTTGTTCTCAGCTGAGAACACTAATAATCTCCCCCTCTTCTCCAGGCATCTGAGTCTTCAGCAACAAGCTCTTATTGTCCCGACGGAACATCATGATGCCCCATGGTCAGAGGAGCGAAGACAGGAACCTAGTGGGAGGCCATCCTACCCAAAGTAGTGCAGGGGACATCATGGGCATGCAGGGTCTCAAGGAGAAAGTGAGGGAGGAAACAGTAGCCACTGTTTCCTCTGCATCCTCTTCCTCTTATAATGTAATCAGAGCAACACCAAGAGAAGCTCCTGGGCCTGAAACACTGAGTTGTCTTCAGAATCCTCAAGGCATCTCCTCTCCCCCTAGTGCCATGGCTTCCAGTCAAAGCAATCCAAGCAGTGAGGGCTCCAGTAGGAAAGAAAATCAGGGTGCAAGACCCTTGCAGGACATGGACGTCCCTCAGTTCTTGCGCAATGTGCTCCTGAATGACAAGTTACGTAAGTTGGTGTCCTTCCTGCTCCGCAAATATCAAAAGAAAGAACAGGTCA